>NC_134355.1:462135681-462328181 GCF_048569485.1 Anomaloglossus baeobatrachus | reverse complement strand
AGCGTATGTGACAGCATCTGCCTACAACCAATCACGGGCGCCAAGACGGTTGATGAGCGGGAAAGCAATTCAACTCTGCGGATTATTATTGTGGTATAAAACGCATAAAATTTTTCACTGTGTTTTTCTCCCATATTATGACACCAAGAACCCGATGTGTACTGCAGCTACATGTCACAGTGCAGAGAGCAGGGAGCCGCGCACACTGCTTAGCGCTGGCTCCTTGCTCTCCTAGCTACAGTACACATCGGGTTAATTACACGATGTGTACTGCAGCTACATGTGCAGAGAGAGAGCAGGAGCCGGCGCTGGCAGCGTGAGAGCGGCGGAGGCTGGTAACGAAGGTAAATATCGGGTAACCACCTTGGTTACCCGATGTTTACCTTGGTTACAGCTTACCACAGCTGCCAGATGCCGGCTCCTGCTCCCTGCTCGCTTCATTTCGTCGCTCTCTCGCTGTCACACACAGCGATCTGTGCGTCACAGCGGGAGAGCGACGACCAAAAAATGAAGCTGGACGTTCAGCAACGAGCGGCGACCTTACAGCAGGGGCCAGCTCGTTGCTGGATGTCACACACAGCGACGGGACGTCGCTGCAACGTCACAGAAAATGGTGACGTAGCAGCGACGTCGTTGTCGCTGTGTGTGACACCACCTTTAGCAGTCAGTGTCCCGCTCCCTGCCAGCCCCGCGGCGTGAGGAGCTGCTGATACTGCGGGCAAACACTGACATTGCAGTGCGGGCAGCTGCGGGGCTGGCAGGGAGCGGGACACAGACTGCACGGGCAGTGATGACAAGCAGCGCTCGTCATCCCCGCGGCTGCACACACTGCAGGGTGAGAAGCTGCTTATACTGCAGAGGGGGGCAAACACTGACACGCTGCAGTGCGGGCATCCGCGGGGCTGGCGCGGGACACAGACTGATGCACACACACAGGTGACCCATGATGACACAGACAGCGCGCACGGGGGAGGGGGGGAGACAGTTCCCAGGGCGTCAGGCAGTAAACATGATAAAGCGCTGGCGACACAGTGCTGACAGTGTATCTGACAGCAAGTGTTCCTTGCCTTATTGAACTGGACACTGAATTGGCTGGAATTCAGGGCGCACGTAGCTGGGCACAGGAGGCGGGGGAGTGAGACTACGGAGTGTGTGGGAGGTTGTGGCCAGAGTACGGGGTGCAGGGGAATGTGTGGGAGGGTACAGGGAACGGGGGCGGTTACTCCACGCACTGTACAGCCCAGCAGGGAGGCGACATGCTGTTCCAGATTTGCATGTCAACATGGCCCTGCCCATGTAGACATGAAATGACCGGAAGCAGCAAAATCGCGGCAGGAGCGGTCACATGACTGCTCTGAGCCGGGGGAGAGGGGCTGACAGCAGGGCAGGTAAGTGGTCTCTATCTACTTACCTGCCCCAATGTAGCCCAATAGTGTAATAATGAAAAAAAGTCAAAAGAAGCCGGATAACCCCTTTAATGATGGAGTCTCGACACGGAACATAGCCAGATATCCCTTCAGGAAGGACCTAGCCAAGGAGTGGCTCTTTTTAGGAGACCACCATAACCACCATATTAAGTGACCCTTTTAGTCAATATCCAGCTCTTGACGAGTTTAAAGATATGACAAGAGAAATACCAAGGCCAGGTATCTATCTATAGACAGCTGTTTTGGGGTATTGCCCCTCATCAGTGTGGAGTAGGATTCTGGCCAGGTGGGAAAAATGCCTAGTAGACCAGCAAGACAAAACAATCCACGGACCAGTTAGAGTGTTTTCTCTGGCCGGTCTCCCTGAGATCAGTGATTGTTTTGTCTAACTGTTAATGATTAGACATCACTCCCCTGGACTTTCCTTTGTTTCCCCAGGTTTAGAGCCTAAATCATTCCAATCGCGGAAAGCTATCTGACTTCTACGGCTACATTGGGTAAACTCCAGGGTCTCCCCCACTTAGAGCTGGCTCTATATACACATGGGTTACCATTGAGCTGCCACTATCTTGTATAAGGTGTTGCTTTATGCTGGAATTTCTCTTCTCATTTATTTGGGGCATATAATGTTTATATTCTGATGTTTTGTTACTATTGTAATGATCTTACTACAGTTTGGCATTATGTGTGATATGGCAACCCAAGCTCCTATTTTGGCATATATAGTTGTGAATTTTTGATTGAGGTATACTGTTACACAACTACTGTATTGTTTGTGAAATTTTGCACAATCTATGTGGGGTTTGAGCTACCCTGGTGTGGGTTTTATGGTTTTAAATGTATTTTAATTTTTTGAATTCCAATAAAAATCCTTTATTAATCTACATATTAGGTGTGCTGCCCTTCATATGCAGTGTCTTTTCTTCTCTTGTACTTTTGTTCCCTACTGCATGTGGCAGCACCCTCTGAATATCTATATATATAATTGACTTATTTTGTCTGTCTGTCTTGCTCCAAAATTGTGTCGTTACAGTGACAATTGTTTCGTTACAGTGACAACCAGCGGATTGGCCGCTGGGCTCGGCATGGCCCCGCACGGATTGGCCACTCGCCCCGGCCCCCTGCACGCATTGGCCGCTCGGCCAGGCACCGCCCCCTCACGCATTGGATGCTCTCCCTGGCCCCGCCCCCCGCACGCATTCCCTGAACACACACGGAGACGCCCGACTCCCAGGTGACTACTGCAGCCCCGGAAGCCCACACCGGTTAGACAAAGTGGAGAAATGCCACTAGCTTACCCCGCCTCCTGACACACGTGTGCCGGAGCCGGCATATACTGGTATCCATGGTACACATCGGGTAACTATAGAAACCGCTTTCCTTAGTTACCCGATGTGTAACATGGTTACTAGCTTACCCCGGCTCTCGGCACACGTCAGCATTTTCGCTTACCTTTTCTCCACTTTGTCGGATCCGGCGCGCTCCCGTGCACTGTGTACACTACAGTTGCCGCGCGACAAGCTCCGATCACGTGTTGTCATTGACCAGGAAGTTGCGGCACGGCCACTGTCCTGTACACCGTGTACGGCTGCCTTCAGACGTCCGTGTCACACATAGCACACATGCATGTATACATACACACACACAGCAGAAACACATGGATACACCGAGCGCATACACACATAGCGCACATGCATGTATAAACACACACTGAGCACATATACACACATATCAGACACACATGGATACACCGTGCGCATACACACATAGCGCACATGCATGTATACACACACACTGAGCACATATACACACATAGCAGACACACATGGATACACTGAGCGCATACACACATAGCGCACATGCATGTATACACACACATAGCAGACACACATGGATACACCGAGCGCATACACACATAGTGCACATGCATGTGCACACACACACACACACTTATTCAGTGAGTATAATGAGAGGCGATAAGGAGCGGGAGGCAGCAGAGCCGGAGACAGCATCTCTGGAGAGAAGTAAATATAGAAAATATTTTTATTAAAAAGACCCATATTTTTTCTGGTATGTTTTACACTGATGTCGCACAGATCACATCAGTGTGCGATCCGTGTGATATCCGTGCTGCCGAAGATGTCTGCGTATGTGCGTGCAAGGTCATGAAAAGTCACACGGTCCGTGTGCAAACACGGACGTGTGAGGCACATCATAGAATAACATGGGTACGTGGGACATCCGTGTTACAAAACGCATGTCACACGTACCTAAAACACGGATGTCTGAAACCAGCCTACGGCAGCATGCCGGATCCGACAAAGTGGAGAAAAGCCGGATGTGTGAAACCACTAGCTTACCCAGGCTCCCGGCACACATGTGCTGGAGCCGGCGTAGGCTGGTAACCATGGTACACATCGGGTAACTATAGAAACCGCTTTGCTTAGTTACCCAATGTGTAACATGGTTACTAGCTTACCCCGGCTCTCGGCACACGTGTGCCGGAGCCGGCGTACGCAGTTAACCAGTGTACACATTGGGTAACTATGGAAACCGCTTTGCATAGTTACCCGATGTGTACCATGGTTACTAGCTTACCCCAGCTCCCTGCCCATTCATATCGTTGGTCTCCCACTGTCAAACACGCTGATGCGTGCTGCACAGCAGGAGACCAACGAACAAAAAATAAATCAGCAGTGTCGCTTTGCATAGTTACCCAATGTGTACCATGGTTATCAGCTTGCTCCTGGCACATGTGTGCTTGAGCTAGCGTACGCTGGTAATCATGGTACACATCGGGTAACTAAGCAAAGCGCTTTGCATAGTTACCCGATTGTGTAACATGGTTACCAGTGTACGCCGGCTCCCTGCCCATTCAGATCGATGTTCCCCCACTGTCAAACACACCGATGCGTGCTGCACAGCGGGAGACCAACAAGCAAAAAATGAACCATCATTATTCAAGACTTGCTGATTATATTATTATTCAATCTGCTAACTTACATACACATTCTAGACTACCCGATACGTTAGAATCGGGCCACCTTCTAGTATATATTTTCTACGGCTACAATATCTTCTCAGGTTACACTATTTTACCACTTGAGAAGTTTTCTCTCCCTCATCAAGAAACCTTCTATTTATCTCAAATTTACCACTTTATTAAATCCCAGCCCAGACCAATTGCAAACGAAATCCCTTCAAAATTGTTAATTCTTGTTTAAAAATACCCCCTATAATAAGGGGGTAATTTTTTTTATGTTACTTTCCATCTTCTAAAAGAAAATTAGACAATATCCAAACAATGGGAGAGTGATATTGGCTATGTACTGTTTGTAGAGCAATGGCAACATTGTTTTGTTATTGAAGGGTAATCCTCAAGTCTCCTTAATGGAAATTTCAATTAGACTACTCATATCCAAATGTCTCTGGGGTTGTGATTCATTGGCTACACAAGGCATATATGGTGGATCTCCCTCTAGGGAAAGAGGTTTGACGTTGACTCCTTGAGATGATAAAGATCATACGCAATACACAGCTTGGACTATTGCCAAGAGTCATGCTTTGCCTACCAAACCATAATACTGATCAATTTACTCAATTCTGCACTATGACGGCAATGATTCAATTGAAATTGAAGATCATCTTCTCCCTCCTTTCTCGCTGTTACGGACATTTTAAGCGGGCTTTACACGCTACGATTTCGCTACAGCAATCTCGTTGGGGTCATGGATTTTGTGATGCACATCCGGCCGCTGTAGCGATGTCGTAGCGTGTGACTCCTAGGAGCGATTTTGGATCGTTGCAAAAACGTCCAAAATCGCTCCTCGTTGACATGGGGGTCCGCTGCCCGTTATCGCTGCTGTCGCAGGGGCGAAGTTGTTCCTCGTTCCTGCGCCAGTGCACATCGCTACGTGTGACGCCGCAGGAACGAGGAACATCTCCTTACCTGCCTCCGGCCACAATGCGGAAGGAAGGAGATGGGCGGGATGTTACGTCCCGCTCATCTCCGCCCCTCTGCTTTCATTGGGCGGCCGCTTAGTGATGTCGCTGTGACGTCGAACGGACCGCCCCCTTAGAAAGGAGGCGGTACGCCGTTCACAGCGACGTCGCTATGCAGGTAAGTATGTGTGACGGGGGTGCCAGATTTTGTGCACGACGGGCAGCGATATGCCAGTTTCGCACAAACGATGGGGGTGGGTCGCATGCTAGCGATATCGGGCCGGATATCGCAGCATGTAAAGCCACCCTTAGCCTTACCATGAAGCAACAAAAAACATAAGGTGGTTACATATTTGTCCCATATCTGGCACATACAGATGGTTCTATACAAGGATAATAATTTATATAATAAGCTCAGGCCTTTCTTGACTAAACCTTTTCAATGCCCTATATTAGCTTAGCAGGTCGGTCTTGGAGCAGAAGTGTGCTCACTGGAGACGGCAGTGACACCAGAGCACAATGTCCTAAGCTTCATGTGCATACGAGATGGGCATTGTCTCTCCATCTGCTTCACAACAGAGCACTTACTTCTCAGTGAAGTGTCTGATTTTTCCTGGGTTAAAGCCATTCAAAATGATTATTCTGATTTAAGAAGAAAATGATTTGGCTTAGATTAAGAAGAAAAAAAAAATATTCCCCCAGTCTGTTCACGCTATGATTTCTGTAGTGGCAGGAAGGCCAGATATATGTATATCAGAGTATACTATGGAAGAAAGTATATAGAGATTTTGAATGACAGATGCCTAATAAAGGCAGTATCTGTAAAATAATTAATCTGCCTTTTTCTCTTTGTTGGGTGCAATCGTTACAAATTATAGTTTTTGCTGAATTATTATTCATTATTTATCTGCATCCGTGAATCCCAGATTTGCTAAAGATCATAGTGAGAAATCGCCATTTTTGTCATTCTCATTCAAAGTGGCAATCTTCAGAGACAAACCTTGAACAGGTCATTCAGAAAACAGCCACCTAAGATGCCAGATGTATGGCTAGTTTACCAGTCACATTAGGTCTTCAAGTACAATTTACTTTTTAATTTTATTTTTTTATTTCCAGTTCATCCTTGCAATATTTTAAGCCTACTATTATGACACTATTTACAGCTGCAATTAGAAATCACTTGTACAAGTAGTATATGTACAGATACTTAATATTTTGTAGTTTACTCACTCTTCCTGTAGTTTTTGTTTTTTGGGGAAGCTGAGCGGACGGTTGTATCACGTTCAGCTTCTTTTCTTATTCCTCTCTAGTCATATAGATTATAGCCAGATAAGGAGAGAGATGTCTGTGTAGTTTTAAATCACTGCCATCGATCCATGGCAGTAAGCTTAATGTGCACATCATGTTCAGCTTCAGATAAAGTCGGATTAGGAGAGCTAGAACTGTGTGGATAAGGAGAGCTAGAACTGTGTGGATAAGGAGAGCTAGAACTGTGTGGATAAGGAGAGCTAGGACTGTGTGGATAAGGAGAGCTAGAACTGTGTGGATAAGGAGAGCTAGAACTGTGTGGCTGTAAACAGTCGCATAGTTCTCTTTACGATCAGTCAAAGTAGTTTGAGCGTTCTGCTGGATCATTGAAGGGATTTTCCAGAACCTCAATATTGATTATTGATGACCTGAACTTGGGTTAGGCCATAAGTATTAATTATTATTATTATTTATTATTATAGCGCCATTTATTCCATGGCGCTTTAGAAGTGAAAGAGGGTATATGTACAAAAATCATTAACAATACAAAACAGACTGGTATAGGAGGAGAGAGGACCCTGCCCGCGAGGGCTCACAGTCTACAGGGAATGGTGATGGTACAATGGGTAAGGACAGAGCTGGTTGCGCAGTGGTGTACTGGACTGAGGGTTATTGTAGGTTGTAGGCTTGTTGGAAGAGATGAGTCTTGAGATTCCTCTTGAAGCTTTCCACGGTAGGGGAGAGTGTGATATGCTGAGGTTGAGCGTTCCAGAGTATGGGGGAGGCACGGGAGAAATCTTGTACGTGATTGAGGGAAGAGGAGATAAGAGAGGAGCAGAGAAGGAGATCTTGTGAGGATCTGAGCTTGTGTGCAGGTAGGTACCGGGAGACTAGGTCACAGATGTAAGGAGGAGACAGGTTGTGGATGGCTTTGTATGTCATGGTTAATGTTTTGAACTGAAGTCGTTGGGCGATGGGAAGCCAATGAAGGGATTGGTAGAGTGGCGAGGCTGGGAATAGCGAGGGGAGAGGTGGATTAAGGGGGCCGCAGAGTTTAGGATAGATTGGAGGGGTGCAAGAGTGTTGGAAGGTAGGCCAGAGAGCAGGAGGTTGCAGTAGTCGAGGCAGGAGATGATGAGGGCATGCACTAATGTTTTTGCTGATTCTTGATTAAAATGGATCTGACTTTTGGGACCCCATTGATCAGCTGTTTAAAAGATGCCATGCCACCTGTATTAGCACTGCGCAGATGTACTGAAATTATTTTCATTGCTCTGTCTATCTCTATGCTGTCTTTTGGGACAACCTGCAATACCCAGCAAATGATGCAATTTTGTCTTTAATTGTTATTTCACGTTGGCTATTTGTGCGTTATTCTGGGATACAATGAATATTAACTATGTTCAGCAGTTTAGTTTGTAATATGAGATAATATACAACAGAAATTCCATCTTAAACAATTTAATCAATTTTGATCTTACTCTTCTTTTTTTTTCTCCACTTAGAAAACCTATGGTGGCCAGTCAGCCGCATATAACCATCCAATATATCTGTAACCTTTCCCCCTCACTACTTCTGCTCCTGAAGTGGGGGTTTCTGATAGTTGCAGGTCAGTGGCAAAGGATTCCTGTAGCTTCCATGTAGCTATCAACAAGGACATTTATCTTCTACAGTACATGACCTGCTTTGCTATAATACTGGCTGCCAAAATATTGGCCTGTATTCATTTCATAGGCTGCCTCATATGGTGAACTGTATCTAGACTTGGAGGATATTTATTATTAGCATTTCTCTGGTAATGTAATTCCAATTTTTATTTATGGAATCTTTGTCAGAAGAATGCTGTATATTTAGCCCTGAAGCATACAGCCCTAGAGATCTATTCTTACACTTTTGCTTTGCAGTGACATTGCAAGATTTAGGCCTTGTGCGCACGCGGCGGTTTTTCTGCAGAAAATGTTCATAACCTTGCTGCAGTCCTTCCCAAGCAAAACCTATGGTAAAAAAAAATGCTGTGCGCACACTGCGTTTTTTTTCACCAACAGGTTTTGCTGCATGTTTTCTGCAGCAAAAAGAATGTGCATGTCACTTCTTTTCAGCAGGTACCTGTGATTTTTGCCATAGCAATGGTCAAAAATCGCAGGGAACAACCCGTGGCGAAACGCGGTAAAACCGCATGCGGTTTTCGTGTGCAGTTTGCTGCGTTTTTTTTATCGCAGGTGTGGTAATCTTTCAGAGGGTCGAGAATTTTCTTAAGAAAATTCCATTTTCTAGTGCGCACAGGGCCTTAAAGAGGTTGCCCACTACGTCGGTCAATCCTTAGGATATGTAATCAGTGTTTGATTGGCCGGTGTCCAACACCCCGCAAGCCCACCGATCCGCTGTTCTCGGTGTTGGCGGCGTGAGTAGGCGGCCAGAAATGCCCAGCTTCGGAGCTGCCCCATCCTCAGCATTTTCAGCTGCCTACTACCGCTGCTGACACCGAGAACAGCTGATCAGTGGGGGTGCGGAGTGTCAGAACCCGACCGATCAGACATTGATGACCTATCCTAAGGATATTAAGAAATAACGTCTGGAACACCAATTCTGAGTCTGAAATGGGTGTAAAAAACCTAAAAAATCTACACTATATGGAGAGAAGGTATGCACACCAGTGACTATGTAACAGACGTTATTTCTTAATTGATTTGTAGTCTTTCGTTTGTGAACCCGGCCCCACCACACCTATTGCCAGTCCACATTATACGCATATATAGCCTGGGTCTCAGCTTCCCATACACAGTAAGTTTTTTAACTGCATGAGAGGACACACACAAGCTAGGGACCCCAACGTAGAGAAATACTTTGGCGTAGTGTTGGGGCTCTATTGCATTGATCAATTCAGTAGCTAAATTTCTCTTGATTCATATGTTCATGGCAGTAATGCAGATTCCATTTTTCATACCTTCCTTCTTACATATAGCTATTGGATTTTTCATGTCAGTATTCACACAGCAGTTTCTGTTTTTCATATATTCCCCTTACATAGTCACTGGTGTGCATCCCTTCTCTCCATATACTATCCTAAGGATAGGCCATCAATGTAAAAGTAGTGGACAACTTATTTAATTAAAGATGTAATGCGCTGTTATACCAAAGGCACTGCCCCTTTTAGGAATGGGGTTTTCTTGGAAATATAGGAACACTGGTATATGTATTTCCTTGGTAAAGCCATCCAGCTTGGTTCCTGCTCTGTTTATCTCAGTGATAGAACAAGCTATTCTTCTAATTTACTTCCCATAGAATACATATTTTCTGTTTTAGTATTCTGCTATTACAGTGCAAAGGAGCAGAATTTATACCCGATGTATAAAAACCATTAGAGAAATTCTTCCCTTTACAGAAATGAAGGGAAAATTGCAATGAAAGGTAACAGTGTTTATCAGAAGTAGCTCTTCTGTTCTACCGTGGCTCGTTCTGTTTTTAGCAGTGAAGTGAATAAAGCCTAATCGTCACCGCGATCCAAAGTGCCACGAGAAACCTCGCTGTCACTTTATAGCGACGAATTCTGCTTATTTCTCTACATCATTTACATAATGGGCCTGCTTTTATACAAGTGATATCCAGCAATCATATCTGAAATTATGGGAAAATAACTGATGTTCTGAAGGCAAAATATTCCATCAATGATAAATCCATTGTGAAATGCGAGTGTTTATGAACACGGTTTATGTGTTATGGAAGGGGGCGATGTAATCTTCCAAAGCTGCCTAGAAGAAAACAGAAGTGAACGGAACAACTGTGACACAAGCCACGAGCAATCGCATTAAATCAATTCTCAATTTTCAGTTTTCTGAACCAGACACACGCAGGAAGAAAAAAGGCTGGATAAAAGAAATATATTTTTTCCTTTTTATTGACGAGTTAAAATAAAATTACAACTCAGAATGGCTTCTTGTATTTGGATTCTTCTCTGGACGATGCGAGGACTTAGAAGTTGCGTTTTTGCTGCATAGAAGCTGCTTTTTACAGTACCAGTGAAAGCTATGGAATTTCAGAAATCTCATGCACACAATTATTTTTTTATTCTCATGACTGAATTGGAAAACTGCATTCTTGAGAACTGCAGCATGTCAATTCTTTCAACGTTTTTGCAGCGTTTTTCACCATAGAATGCAATGAGGAAGGGCTAAAATGCACCCATGTGTCTGTGCTGCACTTTTGGTGAATAAAACTAACTTTATTATGTGTATAGTAGACACAAAAAAACAGCAAAATGCGACAAAGCCTGCTTTTTGTTAGCAGCTTTTCTTATTGCCAAAAGAGCAAGATTTTCCTGCAGAAATAGGCAGCAAAAAACCCAATGTGTGAACACCGCCTTAGGCTACATTCCATGATGAGCAATTGGCAGCATATATCAGACGGCGCGCACCCATACAAGTCTATGGGCGTGTGCAAAACATTGAACTGCACTCGGATGTCTTCCGAGTGTAGTCTGATAAATGGCGACACAGACGGTGGAAGATGGAGAAATTAAGCTCTCCATCTTCTCCTCACCTGTGGTACGATTCTTGCATGTACGACAATCGGATCACAGTAAAATGACATTTGGTATACGCTTGTGTCATTTGCATAATGCATCCGATTCTCTCATATGAGACAGTATGCTGTAGTGTGAGCATACCCTTAATCTCACCTTTTTTTTTTAAATCCTTTGTAGCTTAAGAAGAATCTGTCAGGATATTTCCCTACCTCATCTGAGTGCGGCATAATGTAGGTAGAGAGACCCTGAATCCAATGATGTATCACTTAGTTTACTTGGTGCAGCAGTACTGACAGAGTGTTTAGATTAATCAATGCAGCAGAGGTGAGAAAACTGCCCTTGCCCACACCAGGCTCTCTTTATACAAAGTTTATAGACAGTGAACTTCTAATTACAGCAGGGAGTGTGTCGGACTAGCTGACCTATTCTGGCAATGATAATCTCCTGAAGCTAAAACAATCATTGCAGGTAAACTGCACACTATGTGCTAAGAGACACATCGCTGAAATCTGTTAACCCCTGCAGCATGCTGTCTTCAGGATACATAGCAAGAACCTGCTGATAGATTCCCTTTAAGCATTGTCTGTTATATAAATGGAAAATACAAATATGAAATTGTCTTGGCTGGCGGGAGTTTGCATTTTATAGAGACACATGCATCCCATGCACTGGAATAGTTAATGTAATAAAGTATGAGAATAAAGCTGTTTGGGAGATAAAAATCTGATAATTGGTTCCTAGAGAACAATAGCAAATTCAGTCAAAACACTGTAACAAGTGTCTGCGTTCCAAAGCATGATGTGACTATTGTGCTGAGCCTGCGGGTGAGCTGATAACACACATTACCTACACACAGAGGCAGTGCTTAAGATAAAGATCTACTTTCTTAAAATTTTGTAATTTTATTTTTCAATATTTAAAGGGAACCGGTCACCACTTATACTAAGAAAACTGTCAGTCTCTGAAATGACCGCCCACTAGACTGACTATCCCAGAAGGAGCAGAAGATTAAAAGGAATGTCGTAAAAAAACATTTTTGAACAATTGAAAAAAATATAAAGTGTTAATATTTATTATATTATCTAATATTGCTAGAAGCTTCTGGCAGTCCTTGTAGAACTATATTAACCAGCCAGAGCAAGTGAGGTGCTGAGCGTGGGAGGTACTGAAGCAAAGTGTGCAGGGATTGAAGATAAGTGTGGCATAGTTTAAACACAATTTCATAGTTTGACACAAGAACATAGTTTGAATTTATCCTTATAAGTTTCCTTTTTTTTTTTTTTCTTCTTGTTTTTCTACTTTAACGTTTATCCCCATTTAATAGGTGCTCCATGGACAATGCTACCAGGTGTGTATCTTGTCAGATGTATGCATGCCCTGAGCAGCCGTTCGAGGGTGAATGTCTGCACTCGATGCAAGCATGTTGCGTATTTGGAAGCCAAGGTAACTGATCTAAATAAGCAGCTTGCAACACTCAGGGGCATTGCAAACCTGGAGAGGAGTTTAGAGCTCACTGAGCTTTCTCTGGCTGGGGCCAGTGATATGGAGGAGGGTGGAGGTGGGGAAGATCAGGACCCAGAGATAGGTAGTTGGGTAACAGTTAGAAGAAGAGGTAGAGGGAAAAGTGTCAGGGAGCCTAGTCCTGACCTGGCACAACCTAGTAAATATGCCTGTTTGGCTGATATTAGGAATGAAGGGCCAGGACTAGGGTCACTACAGCAGGACGTTGCTCCTAGCATCCAGGAAAACAACTGCTGTAGGAAGGAGGGAAATAGGAGTGCAGCAAAGCCCAGACAGATGTTGGTAGTAGGGGACTCTATAATTAGGTGGACAGACAGGGTCATCTGTCGCCGAGACAGTGAATGCCGAACAGTGTGTTGTCTGCCGGGTGTTCGGGTTCGGCATATTGCGGATCGGATAGACAGATTGCTGGGTGGGGCTGGGGAAAACCCAGCGGTCATGGTGCACATTGGTACTAATGACAAAGTTAGAGGCAGGTGGAAGGTCCTTAAAAATGATTACAGGGAACTAGGAGAGAAGCTGAAGTCCAGGACCTCCAAGGTGGTGTTTTCAGAAATTCTACCGGTGCCACGAGCGTCACTAGAAAGACAGCGGGAGCTTAGGGAGATAAATACGTGGCTTAGAAATTGGTGCAGGAAGGAAGGGTTCCGGTTCATGGAGAACTGGGCTGACGTCTCAGTCGGCTACAGGCTCTACAGTAGGGACGGGCTGCACCTCAATGGGGAAGGTGCAGCTGTGCTGGGGGAGAAAATGGTCAGACGGATGGATGAGCTTTTAAACTAGGATCTGGGGGGAGGGAGGATAGTGGAGCAAAAAAGGGGATAGAGCAGATAAAGACAGTGAGACGGTAGGGGTCAATGAAGGATTAGGGGGGATGGGACATGCAAGGAACGTAGGGAGGCTAGGAGTAATAAAGGCGTTAATAGGATTAAATGTCTACTGGCAAATGCAAGAAGTCTTGCAAACAAAATGAATGAATTGGAGACTCTTATGTCAACCATGGATTATGATGTGGTGGGCATTACGGAAACCTGGCTGGATGAAAGCCATGACTGGGTGACAAACATACAGGGTAAGGGTATGTGCGCACGTTGCTTTTTACCTGCTTTTTACCTGCTTTTTTGCTGCTTTTTCTTCTGCGCTGTTTAATGCCAAAATGGATGTGTTCTTCTATTCAAGCAAAGTCTATGGGAATTTGGGTTTCTTGTTCACACTATGTTGTTCAAAATGCTGCCTTTTTGTGGCAGAACTTTGGTCAAAAACTCAGCTTTTCAAAGAAGGAACATGTCAATTGTTTTTGCCATTTGGGTTTTGCACTGCAAAGCTGAGTTTTTGACCAAAGTTCTGCCACAAAAAGGCAGCATTTTGAACAACATAGTGTGAACAAGAAACCCAAATTCCCATAGACTTTGCTTGAATAGAAGAACACATCCATTTTGGCATTAAACAGCGCAGAAGAAAAAGCAGCAAAAAAGCAGGTAAAAAGCAACGTGCGCACATACCCTTATAGTACATTTAGGAGGCACAGGAAAGACAAAAAAGGTGGTGGGGTGTGTATATTTATCAAATCGAACCTAAAACCTGTGTTGAATGATGATATTGGGGGGAACTGCAACAATGTAGAGTCAGTATGGGTAAATGTACATGGGGAGGGGAATAATAGAAAAATGTTAATTGGAGTTTGTTATAAGCCTCCTAACATACCTGAAAAAATAGAGGGTGAAATGCTGGAACAAATTGAAAAGGCAGCTAATAATAATCGGGTTCTTATTATGGGGGATTTCAACTATCCAGGCATACAGTGGGACATAGAATATTCTGGTTGTGCTAAAAGCTGTAAATTCTTATCTACCATTCAAGACCATTTCCTCTCTCAGATGGTAGATGAACCGACAAGGGGAGATAATTTGCTAGATCTGGTCCTGTCAAATATACCGGATACAATTTAAGATCTACAGGTCCGAGACCACTTGGACACCAGCGATCATAATATGGTAAGCTGCAACGTAATATTCAATAGAACATTTCAAAGGGGGAATGCTAAAACCTGGAATTTTAGGAAAGCTGATTTCAACAAATTAAGGGAAGAGCTTAAATGTGTAGATTGGGACAAAGTCATGGTAACTGGGGATACTGAACATAAATGGGGAAAGTTTAAGGATATGCTACTAGAGTCCTGTAAAAAACGTATACCCTCTGGTAATAAACTGTCCCAGAATAAAAAGAAACCACTATGGCTAAATAAGACTGTACAAAGTATAATAAAACAAAAACAAAGGGCGTTTAAAATCTTGAAGTCTGAGAATACAGAAATAGCATTTCAGGAGTATAAAGATATCAATAGGCAATGCAAAAAAGAAATCAAACAAGCAAAACTAGCTACTGAAACAAAAATCGCCAATGACATTATAAAAGATTTTGGGATTTATTTTAAATACATTAATGCCAAAAGGAAAACAAAGGATAGTATTTACCCCTTAAAATATAATAAGTTAGTTATAGAGGACAAACAAAGACTGAGATATTAAATAGGCATTTCTCATCTGTGTTCACCAACGAACTGACTGTACCAGGGATCATTCAACAAGTGAAAAATCAAAGTTCACCACCCGATATAATTAATTTAACACAAGAAGAAGTACACTTACGTCTGAGTAAATTAAACATTGACAAATCCCCAGGGCCAGATGGCATTCATCCACGAATATTGAGGCAATTGAGCTCCGTAATTGACAGACCGCTGTATCTCATCTTTTTAGACTCGCTTGTAACAGGGTTGGTGCCTCAGGATTGGAGGATTGCTGATGTGGTACCGATATTTGAGAAAGGTAAGAGGATAGATCCAGGCAACTCTCGTCCAGTAAGCCTGACATCAGTAGTATGCAAAGTTTTTGAGGGCATATTAAGGGATGACATGCAAAAATATATTGCAGAAAATAATATAATAACTGACAGACAGCATGGATTCATGAAAGATAAGTCGTGTCTAACCAACGGGTTCTATGAGGGGGTAAGTGCAAACCTGGATATTGGTAATGCAGCTGATGTGATTTATTTGGACTTTGCAAAGGCATTTGATACTGTACCACATAATAGCCTTATACTAAAGCTCCAGAAGCAAGGACTAGGGGAAACTATATCCAACTGGGTAAGGAATTGGCTAAAAGATAGGAAACAAAGAGTAGTCATAAATGGTACATTCTCTAAATGGGCTATAGTCAGCAGTGGGGTGCCGCAGGGATCTGTGCTAGGACCAATTCTTTTTAATCTCTTTATTAATGACCTTGTGGATGGGATTGATAGTAAAGTCTCAGTCTTTGCTGATGACACCAAACTATGTAGGATATTAAAAACTGACCTTGATAGTACAATATTACAAAAAGATCTGGATAAGATGTCAGAATGGGCAGATACTTGGCATATGAAATTTAATGTTGATAAATGTAAAGTAATGCACCTAGGATGGAGTAATCCTATAACTGCGTATACATTAAATGGAAGTAAACTCGGGACTACAGAACAGGAGAAGGACTTGGGTATTCTCATTACAAATAAGTTGAGCAGCAGCACTCAATGTCAAGCAGCAGCTGCTAAAGCAAGCACAATTTTAGGGTGTATAAAAAGAGAAATTAGATCCCGTGATCCCAACGTATTGTTACCCCTCTATAAATCACTTGTAAGGCCACATCTAGAATATGGGATTCAGTTTTGGGCTCCACATTTTAAAAAGGACATTCAGGAGTTTAGAGTCAGTTCAAAGGCGGGCAACTAGACTACTACAAGGAATGGAAGGCCTCCCATATGATGACAGGTTGAAAAAGTTAGATATGTTTAGCTTAGAAAAAAGACGTCTCTGAGGAGATCTCATTTATATGTATAAATACATGTGTGGTCAATATAAAGGACTGGCACATGACTTATTTCTTCCAAAGACAATACTAAGGACCAGGGGGCACTCACTGCGAGTGGAAGAAAAGCGATTCCGACAGCTAAATAGGAAAGGGTTCTTTACAGTTAGAGCGGTCAGACTGTGGAATGCCCTACCACAAGAGGTGTAATGGCAGAAACTATAACAGCTTTTAAAAAAGGGATGGATGATTTCCTCAGTACATAACATTGTTGGTTATAAATGACTTAGTGACCAAATGTAGAACTGGTGGAGGAAGGTTGAACTAGATGGACCTAGGTCTTTTTTCAACCTTAGTAACTATGTAACTATGTAATATATTTTTTTTTTCTAATTGTATGAAATATGAAAAATAATGTAAAAGGTTTTGACATTTTCTACTTTTAACCACTGAGGGGATCAGCTGCTGATATTTGCCAAATCTAGTATGGTGCTAGCTCTTATTACGGCTGCAGTAAGTGTGGCGGGATCACGTGTCTGACCTCACTCCTCCCCTCCCTGGCGTTTGCCAAAGGATAAGGGATGATGACGTTTAGGACCACAGTGCAGAGACGTTATTGGTGACTGCAAAATGATACTGAGATTGGGCAGTGTCACAGAGGACCGCTATTTGTTAGTTGGTTTTGCTCGCTGTATCACACTCTCAGATTAGATATGAGGTGTGTATCACTCACTGGATTAGATGCGTGGACTGTATCGCAGGTTAGGCATAAAGAGTGATGCAGCGTGTATCGCACGCAGTGTGGATCGCATGCTGGGGGTTAGAGATGCGGCGTGCTGGGAATAGAAATGTATTGTGCATCACGCAGGATGGGATTAGGTAGACAGCTGTGCTTTGCCATCATACAGCCTGCATTACAGACATCTAACTGAGGCTTTACAACAGGGGTGAGGAACCTCTGGCCCGCGGGCCATTTGCAATTACTTTCAGTGCGACCCCCGGGCACATTCCAGGGAACCGCAGTGCTCGAGCGGCACTCGCACTTTTGCCCACTCTTTAAATCCCAGTGCGTTCTGGGTAGATGCTAGAATGTACGGGCTTCTTCCAGATCCTCATTGCAGCCTGTACATTCTAGGCTCAATCCTGGCCTGTGCTCGCATGCTCAGGGCTTACCTTGTGGGCGGGGTAAGCAGCGCGCTGTGCTCCTGTCCCCGAAGAAGAGGTGCAGCAGATGCCTCCCTGCTGTACATGCTTCCTGGACCTGTGCTCTGTGACTCCTCCTCCCCCACCCCAGTGCTGTGAGTACACAACCCATTGCTGCCCCCCCGTCCAGTGCTGTGTACCCCCTAGTACTGTGTGTAGCCCAAAGTGCTGCGTACACCATCAGTGCTGTGTAACCCGTGCAGCCTCCTAGTGCTGTCAGTGCTGCCACATAGTGCTCTCCCTGCTGCCTCCTAGTGCTGTCCATGCTGCCACCTAATGCTCTCTGTGCTGCCTTCTAGTGCTGTCAGTTCTGTTAGTACTGCCACCTAGTGCTCTCCGTGCTGCCACCTAGTGCTCTCCGTGCTGCCACCTAGTGCTCTCCGTGCTGCCACCTAGTGCTCTCCGTGCTGCCACCTAGTGCTCTCCGTGCTGCCACCTAGTGCTCTCCGTGCTGCCACCTAGTGCTCTCTGTGCTGCCTTCTAGTGCTGTCAGTTCTGTTAATACTGCCACCTAGTGCTCTCCGTGCTGCCACCTAGTGCTCTCCGTGCTGCCACCTAGTGCTCTCCGTGCTGCCATTTAATGCTGTCCGTGCTGCCACCTAGTGCTCTCTGTGCTGCCACCTAGTGCTCTCCGTGTTGCCACCTAGTGCTCTCCGTGTTGCCACCTAGTGCTCTCCGTGTTGCCACCTAGTGCTCTCCGTGCTGCCACCTAGTGCTCTCCGTGCTGCCATTTAATGCTGTCCGTGCTGCCACCTAGTGCTCTCTGTGCTGCCACCTAGTGCTCTCCGTGTTGCCACCTAGTGCTCTCCGTGTTGCCACCTAGTGCTCTCCGTGTTGCCACCTAGTGCTCTCAGTGTTGCCACCTAGTGCTCTCCGTGCTGCCACCTAGTGCTCTCCGTGCTGCCATTTAATGCTCTCCGTGCTGCCATTTTAATGCTCTCCGTGCTGCCATTTAATGCTCTCCGTGCTGCCATTTTAATGCTCTCCGTGCTGCCACCTAGTGCTCTCCGTGCTGCCACCTAGTGCTCTCCGTGCTGCCACCTAGTGCTCTCCGTGCTGCCACCTAGTGCTCTCCGTGCTGCCTCCTTGTGCTCTCCGTGCTGCCTCCTTGTGCTGTCCGTGCCGCCTGCTTGTGCTGTCTGTGCCGCCTGCTTGATGTATACACTCCTCCTGTGATGTTTATGCCCCAGCCGCCCCTGTGATGTTTATGCCCCTGCCCCCCCCCTGTGATGTTTATGCCCCTGCCCCCCCCTGTGATGTTTATGCCCCAGCCCCCCCTGTGTTGTATATGCCCCAGCCTTTCCTGTGTTGTATATGCCCCAGCCTTTCCTGTGTTGTATATGCCCCAGCCTCTCCTGGGATGTGTATGCCCCAGCCTCTCCTGGGATGTGTATGCCCCAGCCTCTCCTGGGATGTGTATGCCCCAGCCTCTCCTGGGATGTGTATGCCCCAGCCTCTCCAGGGATGTGTATGCCCCAGCCTCTCCTGGGATGTGTATGCCCCAGCCTCTCCTGGGATGTGTATGCCCCAGCCTCTCCTGGGATGTGTATGCCCCAGCCTCTCCTGGGATGTGTATGCCCCAGCCTCTCCTGGGATGTGTATGCCCCAGCCTCTCCAGACCGAGACAAACCTGGAAAATTAGCTGTGAGAAACAACATGATCAATATCACTGAACATCACAGCCGCACCAAAGAGAAGCCTCTCCAGCCACCACAGTATGGGTGAGTTAATTGTTTGACCAAATATAGCTGGGTAGTTTTCAAGTTGATAATTTGGTGCAGCCCCTGAAGGTTGGTAGAAAATTCTAAATAGCCCCTGGCGGTAAAAAGGTTCTCCACCCCTGCTCTATAATGACACCGTAGACCTGAGTCAGTGTTCAGGGAACAGCAACGTGATGATTACACTTCTGCGCTCTGAACACTGCAGCACTAATAGCGGTGGTGAGCTGAGGTCTGGTAATGTACTACTAATCACAGGATCTTGATCTGTTCGCACAGGAATAAGTCACCTCCGCAGCATTGCTTTCGACACTCAGGGCTGCAGGGGTGAGGCCAGTTGAGCAGCCTGTCATTAGTAGTAAAAATTGTGAATCCCTCATGTGGCCTTATTTTAGTGCAATTATTGTAAGAATTTTAGAATATGGTGCTATAATGATATGCAAATACTTCTTCATAAATCTGTTAAGCTCACTTGGTGAAATGGATCCACTTACCTACAATTTGACGGTGAACATGCGCTCCAAGAGCGATAGCACTGCATTGGGGGATCTAGACCATAGGCAATTCAGGATTGCAAGCCAGCGAAGCAGGACAAGCTGGGGGCTGCAGGGCCATAAATGATGAGAGCATTTGTAGGTCAGCAGAATATTTGTCTGAACCAGGTTGTAGGAACCTCACGAGATCAATGTGACGTAATGTAACTGTCTCTAGGAAGCGTTTCAGCAGATAAATGATAAATCAAGTAGCAAGCAGTGGGTTAACTATCAGGTCTGAGGGTCAGTAGGTGCACTTTATAAAAATCATGAGACTTGACAGACTAATGCACCAAAATAGGAATGGTTTCTAATTATCAGTTCATAATGTGATGCATACAGCAAATGAGAGGTAAGTATGATGATCTGGTGAAGCGGTAGGTGAGGAGATAATAGTAGCAGAGGAATTTGGATGATTGCGGAGTCCAAACACATGGCAGCTTAAAAAGCATGTGGAGATGATTTCATGTTGGGCAACTTGTAAAGCCTGGAGCGCACTACACAGTGGAGCCATAGGAAAAGAGAACAGAGCCCAGAAGTCCAAACAGTGTTTCATCACTTTTTCATGGCTCTCTGAGGCTTTTATTGTCAAAAATGTACTAAGAAGTTACTATTAGGCTATGTGCCCACAGGAGATTAAACCTGCGGATTTATCTGCGGAAAATCCACGGATTTTCTAGATAAATCTGCAGGTTTCAGCATGTACAGACACTCCCCATGTTATCCTATGGGACATAGGGAGTACTGTGTCCATGCTGCGGATATGTGCGGCTGCGGATGTCCCGCAGCCGCACGTAATTGCATGTCAATTATTTCTGCGGAATTACCTGCGGAAATCCCGGCCCTCCACTATGGAGATAGAGCCGAGACGTCCGCAGGAAAGCCGCAGGAATGTCCGCAGGTTTACCGCAGCTATTTCACTGTACTACTGCAGCTAAAAATAGCTGCAGATTCCGGGGAGCAGCTGCGGGAAACCTGCGGATATATCCGCAGGTACAAAGTCCCGTGAGCACATAGCCTCACATCATACTCCAGAGCTGTAACAAATACATTTTTTGATTCATTCCCATTTCAGCATATACATGATTTAGTTTGAATGTAATTTTAAATAATTTTCCACTTTCTGAATTAGTTTCTCTGTTTCTAAAAAATAAACAACAACATTCTTGCATTTAATAGGAATTGTTTCACACATCATCTCTCTCCAGAAATGCTGTCCAATGCACCACCCAGTGTATCTGGCGGTCAGGCTTGCAGTGCCCGATCAGGCCTAAATATACTACCTCTAGATCTCTCATTCATTGCTATTTGTTATCTTGATTCTTCCACCCAACGATTGTAGGCTTACTTTCAAAAGGTGATCTGCCGTGTAGGATTTTTTGAGATTTTATCAGGTGCTGCAGTTGAAGCCTTTTATACTGTATTTATGGAAGCCCAGACTCTGATGACTATCTACAATTTTAACACAAAAAATCACAGATGTCATACATTTTCCTATCCAGGTAACTACCGTACCTAATACTAAACCCTTGATCTGTGTTCACACTGCAGCTGAAAACAGCCGTTACAATCTATCCATTGTGTGCCTGGATGAAACGCTACAATGCAGGAAGAGCGCTATTTCACCTTAAAAATTGTGTGGCTGTTTTCATTGTCTATGCAGTCTTAAGGTACCGTCACACTAAGCGACGCTCCAGCGATCCCTCCTGCTACCTGACCTGGCAGGGATCGCTGGAGCGTCGCTACACAGGTTGCTGGTGAGCTGTCACACAGGCAGATCTCACCAGCAACCAGCGACCAGCCCCCAGCCAGCAGCGACGCGTGGAAGCGATGCTGCGCTTGGTAACTAAGGTAAATATCGGGTAACCAACCCAATATTTACGTTTGTTACCAGCGCACACCGCTTAGCGCTGGCTCCCTGCACTCCTAGCCAGAGTACACATCGGGTTAATTACTATGTGTGCAGGGAGCAGGGAGCCGGCACTGACAGTGTGAGAGCAGCGGACGCTAGTAACGAAGGTAAATATCGGGTAACCAAGGAAAGGGCTTCTTGGTTACCCGATATTTACATTGGTTACCAGCATCCTCAGAAGCCGGCTCCCTGCTGCCTGCACATTCAGTTGTTGCTCTGTCGCTGTCACACACAGCGATGTGTGCTTCACAGCAGGAGAGCAACAACTAAAAATGGTCCAGGACATTCAGCAACAACCAGCGACCTCACAGCAGGGGCCAGGTTGTTGCTGGATGTCACACACAGCAACATCACTAGCAACATCGCTGTTACGTTACAAAAGTCATGCCTCAGCAGCGATGTTGCTAGCGATGTTGCTTAGGCTGCTTTCACACTACGTTTTTTTAACAGCCGTCATGAACGTTTTTTTAACGCAAAATCGGATCCAATGCAAATGCGTTTTCATTTCAATGCATTTGCAATGGACTCGCGTTAACATGCGTTCACCTGCGTTTGCGTGCGTTATAGTGAGGATCCAGCGACTTGCAGTATTTGGACGCAGTTCAAAAACTTGTAGCGTTTTTGAGCTGCGTCCAAATACTGCAAATTGCTGGATCCTGACTAAACAGCATGCAAACGCATGTGAACGCTGCATGCTGATAGACAGGATCCTGCTTGCTCTACTGAGCATGCACAGAAACCAGTCTCGGGTGATCAGTCTCTCTCTCTCTCCTCCCTCTCTCCACCTCCCTCCAGCCTCTCATTGCTCCCTCTCTGTCTCTCCCCCTCCCTCTCCTCTCTCTCTCCCCCGCCTGAGAGCTGCGGACACTCGTAACCAAGGTAAATATCGGGTAACCACTTCTCTTAGTTACCCGATGTTTACGTTGGTTACGTGTACAGACGCTCGTAACCAAGATAAATATCGGGTATCCAAGCAAGTTACCCGATGTTTACCTTGGTTACGAACCTCCGCAGTTGTAAGAAGCCGGCTCACAGTCTGGCACGTTTAGTTCCCCTCACTCCCGATCACATGACTCCAATGCCCGCCCCTAAACATCCAGTGACAGGATCCTGCAAAATAACACATGCGTTAGCATGCGTTTTTTGCTGTAAAAGCAGGATCCGCTTTTACAGCAAAAAAACGTTCATGACGCATGTTAAAAAAACATAGTGTGAAAGCAGCCTTAGTGAGACGTGGCCTTTACTGGTGAAGTTGTGGTTTACCAGCCAAAATAAGTAATTTTACAAGAAAAAAGTGGAAAGGCTGTAATGATACAGGGCAGGTGCAGGTTACAGCCGCAATGTTGTGACCCCCTGTGTGTGTGAACGCAGCCATAGAGTGGGTGCACATGATCAAGTTTTGCAACGTTTTGGAAGCAGCCTGTTTTCACTGCGTCCAAAACGCTACATTGTATAGTCAAATTAAATCAAGAAGGTGTACCACATCCAGAGTACACAAGTAGGGATAGGAACGCCACACAAAGAAATTATAACATAGGTTTTTATTTAGACAATTATTAAAAAAAACTAGAAGGTGGCCCGATTCTACGCATCGGTTATTCTAGAATTTACATATTGTGTAGTTAATGTATGATTTTTGTTTATATATATATATATATATATATATATATATATATATATATATATATATATATAGATGTTGTTGTCTGTAGTTAGCAAGTGTTTGTGTAGGGGCTGTACATGTTCTGGGTGTTGTCTGGGTGTGGCGGGGGCTGAGAGCGGAGTTGTTTGTGTGTTGCGTTGTGTGTCGTTATTTGTGGAGTGCTGTGTGTCTGTATCGTTGTGTATGTGTGTTGCGCGGTTTGTGTGGGTGTGTGTGTTTTGGGGGGAGGTATGTTTTGTGCAATGTGTGTGTTGCGCGGTGTGTGCGTATATTTGTGTGTGCTGCGGTGTTTGTGTGTTGGGTGTTGTGTGTGTGGGTGTCTGTGTAGGGCAGTGTTTGTGGTTCCCAGTGTGTGTGTGGTGTGTTGTGCAGTGCGTGTGTGGCAGTGTGTGTGTGTGTGTGTGTGTGTGTTTTGGGGAGAGGTGTGCACCCCCCATTGTGTTCCATTCCCCATGCTGCGCATTCCCCATCGTGCTCCATCCCCCATGCTGCGCATTCCCCATCGTGCTCCATCCCCCATGCTGCGCATTCCCCATCGTGCTCCATCCCCCATGCTGCGCATTCCCCATCGTGCTCCATCCCCCATGCTGCGCACTCCACATCGTGCTCCATTCCCCATACTGCGCACTCCCCATGCTGCGCACTCCCTATCGTGCTCCATCCCCCATGCTGCGCACTCCCCATCGTGCTCCATCCCCCATGCTGCGCACTCCCCATCGTGCTCCATCCCCCATGCTGCGCACCCCCCATCGTGCTCCATCCCCCATGCTGCGCACTCCCCATCGTGCTCCATCCCCCATGCTGCGCACCCCCCATCGTGCTCCATCCCCCATGCTGCGCACTCCCCATCTTGCTCCATCCCCCATGCTGCGCACCCCCCATCGTGCTCCATCCCCCATGCTGCGCACCCCCCATCGTGCTCCATCTCCCATGCTGCTCACTCCCCATCGTGCTCCATCCCCCATGCTGCGCACCACCCATCGTGCTCCATCCCCCATGCTGCGCACCACCCATCGTGCTCCATCTCCCATGCTGCGCATTCCCCATCGTGCTCCATCCCCCATGCTGCGCACTCCCCATCGTGCTCCAGAGTCACACATCAGACATTAAACACGCACACATCTGATCGCATACACTCACACACACACACCCCACTTCTCCCTGTGCCCTCCGGGGGGCGGTCCCAGCAGCTGTGCTGCACGCCGTGCTCCTCTGCCGACACTCACAGATCCAATCGCATACACTCACACACACACATACACACTCACACACATCCGATCGCATACACACACTCACACACATCCGATCGCATACACTCACACACACACACTCACACACATCCGATCGCATACACTCTCACACACACACTCACACACATCCGATCGCATACACTCACACACACACACACACTCACACACATCCGATCGCATACACTCACACACACACACTCACACACATCCGATCGCATACACTCACACACACACAGATGATATCGCACATACGCGCTGACACACTCACAACATCCGGAGATACCACATGCTTCCGGCCATGTGATCCTCCGGCAGGTCCTGGAAGATCACAGTATCGCCGCCGAGAAGCAAGCGATATCACGGGATGTTGTATGTGGATGCGATCTGATGTGTGTGTGAGGTGTGTGTGAGAGTGAGTGTGATCTGGTGTGTGTGTGTGCGCGTGTGTGTGTTCCGCCGCTGCAGGACATGGATGCGATCTGATGGGTGTGTGTGAGAGTGAGTGTGATCTGATGGGTGTGTGCGTGTGTGTGTGTTCGACCTTGATGCGCTCACCTCGGGGCGAGAAGCCATTCCGTGTGGGGGGCGGAGCCTGGAGCGAGCGGCCAATCCGTGCGGGGGGGAGGAGCCGAGGCGAGCGGCCAATCCGTGCGGGGGGCGGGGCCATGGCAAAAATCCGTGAAGCCAAGCGGCCAATCCGTGCGGGGGCGGGGCCATGGCGAGCCCAGCGGCCAATCCGCTGTTTGTCACCGTAAGGACATGGCCAATCCGTGCGGGGGGGGCGGACCCGAGGCGAGGCGAGCGGCCAATCCGTGCGGGGGGAGGAGCCGAGGCAAGGCGAGCGGCCAATCCGTGCGGGGGGCGGGGCCATGGCGAGGCCAGCGGCCAATCCGCTGTTTGTCACCGTAAGGACATGTCCCGGGACACAATTTTGGAGCAAGACAGACAGACAGACAGACAGAATAAGGCAATTATATATATATAGATATACATTAATTATAATACAGAAAAGGTGCCTCAAAAACAAGGGACCTGGACACCAATGATGTGTATCACTGTTATGCACAAGCTAATCAGGTACAAATTTTTAGTAGAATTACCCTATCAACAAATTTTATACAGAGTGATTCTCACGAACTATTTAGCATTCGTTATACCATTGACTAGTGTCTGAGTGCGATACATTTGCATAAACAATAGGGGAGATAAGCCCATGTAATTACCTGAACAGATAGCTTTAACAAGTGTCTGTAGCAGTCCGATGTCCAGTGGGCATGGGATTTAAAGAAATCCCATGGCCACTGTGCTTATTTTCTCCTCAGCGTAAACTGACATGCAACGCGACTTTCCTAGCCACAGCATGTTAATTTATGCTGCGGAGACACAAGCATGCTCCACAGGAAGAACTGAGCGAATGTCCGCAGCGGCCCTAACCCTTATTATGGGCTCAGGCAGCTGCGGTCTCCTGCAGAGAGCACTCACGTGTCCACAGGAGAAGGTACGCTACATCAAGGACACAGCGTGTCCGGATCGTGTGCACCCACCTTTAAAGGAAGGGAATCTGTCAGCATTTTTTGACTATGTAAGGTAAAGACCGCATGCTGCAAGGATTAACACTTAGGCTATGTGTCCACGGTAGAATGTACCTGCTGATTTTTCTGCATGAAAATCCGTGACTTTCGCGGCAAATCCGCACCCGCGGATTTGCCGCGGATTTTGATGCGGATTTTTTTTTTTTCCCCCATTCTATACCCAAAATCCGCACCAAAATCCGCAACAAATAATTGACATGCTGCAGATTTTTCCGCATCAAAATCTGCGGCAAATCCGCAGCGGAAAAATCCGCAGCATGGACACAGCATTGCCAAAATGCCATTGAAATGGCTTGGAAGTGCCGCTGCTGCAGATTTTCGGGAAATCCGCGGTAAATCCGCGGCAAAATCCGCGGTAAATCCGCAGCGTGGGCACATAGCCTTAGAATTCAGGGATGCCTGTCTTGTCAAAGTCTGATCTGTTTATTTGCATTGTTTGTTTAAGCTGCAGGACACAACAGGATTTCTCATTGCTAGGATATTCTGTCCCCATATAGAGGCGATTGAAGGCAGGTAGTTGGGTAGAGATGTGAGGAGTCTTGCCTTCGTTTCCACTAGGTGCGGCAGACATGACCAGAGCGCTCCAGGGTGGATGGATTTAAATCTACACATGCTGAGATGAAACAACGGTGGTTTATTTTTTCTTCCATGAACGAAAATGTGCAGCAGTACAGTGATCAAGTGGCTGTAACTGTGGTAGTCATGAGCTGATTGTCCTAGACCCGCTACTGGTCAAAAACTTTGCCTTTCTGAAGCCCAAAGGAGAGAGATGTGCTCCTCACAATGCACTGACTAAAACTGAAACTAAGATGGAGGCAGGATGTGAGGTCACAAATACGGCTGAAAACGCTCTCACAGGCTAGACTAAAAATAACCAGGGGAACAGAAGGGCCTGACCAGTAGATGGCAGCAAAGGACAAGCATGAACATACATAACAATACATAGATAACAGTGGATATAACATTAAGGCCCTGTGCGCACTGGAAAACGGAATTTTCTCAAGAAAATTCCACAGGGTCTGAAAGATTACCGCACCCGCGGTAAAAAAACCAGACCCGAAAACTGCATGCGGTTTTACCGCGGTATTGTTCGCGGTATTGCCGCGGTTTTGCCGCGTGCGGGTTGGTACGTGTGCTTTAACCCCTTCACGACCATGGACGGAAATATCCGTCCTTGTGCCCTGGGCGTTAACGACCAAGGACGGATCTTTCCGTCATTGCGGAATCGCGGCACCGGAGCCTCCGGTGACTGCAATATGTTAACAAAAACCGCAGATTCGGGGAGGAGGGGACCTGTTCCTGACCTTAGGAGGGGTGGTGCCTCCTCCCCGGACCTACGGAGGCTGTGATTGGCTGACGAACGCCGCTCAACCAATCACAGCCACTGTAATGTTCCAGCCATTTAAAATGACTGAAACATTGAAATCTAGCCCTGGCCAGTGCAGCTGTTGCACTGGCCATTGGCTGGAGCTGGGTGACCTCACTGGATCACCCTCCCCCAGCTCCAATGCTCTGATTGGAGAGATCGGCCTTGTGACCGATTTCTCCAATCACAGTGGACCTGTTGCCGGTGACCGCCCCCATCAGCTTCACTTGTCCCTGCAGCACGCCAGCACACTGAGCACAGTGAGTGTACACAGTGCAATGGCAGGGCGACAAGCTCCGGTCCCATGCTGTTATGAGACCGGAGCATGGGACCCGGAAGTTGCCGCGCTGCCATTGCACTGTACGAAAAGCGTCCCGATCCGCCGCTGCCCTCCGCGATCTGCCACCTGTCTCCACGATCTCCTGCCCGCACCCTCACCCCCACACCTCCCGATCCGCTGCCGCCGCCGCCCTCCATCTGCCACAGTGCCACCGTTCCCTCCGATCTGCTGCCCGGCCCCTCCCCCTCGTGATCGGTGCCCGCCCCCCTCCCCTCCGTGATGTGCTGCTCGCCCCCTCCCCTCCGTGATGTGCTGCTCGCCCCCTCCCCTCCGTGATGTGCTGCTCGGCCCCTCCCCTCCGTGATGTGCTGCTCGCCCCCTCCCCTCCGTGATGTGCTGCTCGCCCCCTCCCCTCCGTGATGTGCTGCTCGCCCCCTCCCCTCCGTGATGTGCTGCACGCTACCCCCCACCTCTCACCCCCGTGGTCAGCTACCCGCCCCCTCCCCTGTCACTGCCGTGATGTGCGCTCCCTCCCCTGTCACCCCCGTGATCTGCTGTCCGCTCTCCCTCACCTCTCACCCCCGTGATCTGTGCTCTGCTCACCTGTCTCCTCCGTGATCTGTGCTCTGCTCACCTGTCTCCTCCGTGATCTGCGCTGCGCTCCCTCCCCCACCTCTCACCCTCCCCGATCTGCTGCCTCCTTCATCTCCTGTGATCCAGCTGCCTAGATCCATCCTGTTGGGTAACTATCCCCAATCTCACATCCCACTCCCCTTCCCACCCGCCCCCTCCCCCCATCCTCTGCCGCTCCTGCATCCACTGCGCCCTCTCCCAGCCGCCGTCTCACAATCACAGATGCTCCCTTTATATGCCGCTGCCCCCCCATCTGCTGCCGCCCCATCTGCCGCCCCCCCCATCTTCCGCTGGTTTTTTTTTTCTATGCCATGGGGGTCTAGTTTCCAAAATGGGGTCACATGTGGGGGAGCTCCACTGTTTCGGCACCTCAGGGGGTCTCCAAACGCAACATGGAATACGCTAATTATCCCAGACAATTTTGCGTTTGAAACGTCAAATGACGCTCCTTGCCTTCCGAGCCCTGCTGTGCGCCCAAACATTTTATTTCCACCACATATGAGGTGTCTGTGTACTCAGGAGAAATTGCACAATACATTTTATGGTGCAATTTTTCCTGATACCCTTGTGAAAAAAAAAGCTACCTGGTTGAAGTAACAATTTTGTGGTAAAAAAAATTTTTTTTATTTTCACAGCTCAACTCTATTAACTTTTGTGAAGCCCCCAGAGGCTCAAAGTGCTCAATAAACATCTAGATAAATTCCATGAGGGGTCTAGTTTCCAAAATGGGGTCACATGTGGGGGAGCTCCACTGTTTCGGCACCTCAGGGGCTCTCCAAACGCAACATGGTGCGGCTAACGATTCCAGCTAATTTTCTGTTCAAAAAAGTCAAATGGCGCTCCTTCCCTTCCGAGTCCTGCCGTGCGCCCAAACAGTGGTTTTTCGCCACATATGAGGTATCTGCGTGTTCAGTAGAAATTGCCCAACAAATTTTGGGGGTTCATTTAATCCTGCTACCCTTGTGAATATGCAATATTTGAGCCTAAATTAACATTTTTGTTGCAAAAAGTAAAATGTTCATTTTTTCCTTCCACATTGCTTTAGTTACTGTGAAGCACCTGAAGGGTTAATAACCTTCTTGAATGTGGTTTTGAGTAGCCTGAGGAGTGCCGTTTTTGGAATGGTGTCACTTTTGGGTGTTCTGTGTCATGTAGACCTTTCAAAATTGCTTCAAATGTGATGTGGTCCCTAAAAAAAGTGTCTTTGTAAATTTTGTTGTAAAAATTAGAAATTGCTCATAAACTTTGAACCCCTATAACTTCCTTAAATTTTTTTTTTTTTCCCAAAATTGTTCTGATGTAAAATAGACATGTGGGAAATGTTAGTTATTAATTATTTTGTGTCATATGTCTCGTCGGTTTTAGAGCATAAAAATTCAAAGTTTGAAAATTACAAAATTTTCAAAATTTTCGCGAAATTTCCGTTTTTTTCACAAAGAAATGCAAAAAATATCGGCCTAAATTTACCACTAACATGAAGCCCAATATGTCACGAAAAAACAAGCTCAGAATCACCGGGATCCGCTGAAGCGTTCCAGAGTTATAACCTCATAAAGTGACACTGGTCAGAATTGCAAAAAATGGCCTGGTCTTTAGGGTCAAAATAGGCTTGGGGCTGAAGGGGTTAATGCATTCAATGCAATAAAACACATTGAAAAGAAAAAAAAAAAGGTAATTTCCTTCTGAGATAGATAGTAGATACAGTCATATGAAAAAGTTTGGGCACCTCTATTAATGTTAACCTTTTTTCTTTAAAACAATTTGGGGTTTTGCAACAGCTATTTCAGTTTCATATATCTAATAACTGATGGACTGAGTAATATTTCTGGATTGAAATGAGGTTTATTGTACTAACAGAAAATGTGCAATCCGCATTTAAACAAAATTTGACCGGTGCAAAAGTATGGGCACCCTTATCAATTTCTTGATTTGGACACTCCTAACTACTTTTTACTGACTTACTAAAGCACTAAATTGGTTTTGTAACCTCATTGAGCTTTGAACTTCATAGGCAGGTGTATCCAATCATGAGAAAAGGTATTTAAGGTGACCACTTGCAAGTTGTTCTCCTATTTGAATCTCCTATGAAGAGTGGCATCATGGGCTCCTCAAAACAACTCTCAAATGATCTGAAAACAAAGATTATTCAACATAGTTGTTCAGGGGAAGGATACAAAAAGTTGTCTCAGAGATTTAAACTGTCAAGTTTCCACTGTGATGAACATAGTAAGGAATAGAAAAACACAGGTACAGTTCTTGTTAAGCCCAGAAGGGGCAGGCCAAGAAAAATATCAGAAAGGGAGAGAAGAATGGTGAGAAGAGTGAAGGACAATCCACTGACCACCTCCAAAGACCTGCAGCTTCATCTTGCTGCAGATGGTGTCAATGTGCATCGGTCAACAATACAGCGCATGTTGCACAAGGAGAAGCTGTATGGGAGAGTGATGCGAAAGAAGCCGTTTCTGCAAGCACGCCACAAACAGAGTCGCCTGAGGTATGCAAAAGCACATTTGGACAAGCCAGTTACATTTTGGAAGAAGGTCCTGTGGACTGATGAAACAAAGATTGAGTTGTTTGGTCATACAAAAATGCGCTATGCATGGAGGCAAAAAAACACGGCATTCCAAGAAAAGCACTTGCTACCCACAGTAAAATATGGTGGAGGTTCCATCATGCTTTGGGGCTGTGTGGCCAATGCCGGCACCGGGAATCTTGTTAAAGTTGAGGGTCGCATGGATTCAACTCAGTATCAGCAGATTCTTGACAATAAAGTGCAAGAATCAGTGACGAAATTGAAGTTACACAGGGGATGGATATTTCAGCAAGACAATGATCCAAAACACCGCTCCAAATCTACTCAGGCATTCATGCAGAGGAACAATTACAATGTTCTGGAATGGCCATCCCAGTCCCCAGATATCATTGAAAATCTGTGGGATGATTTGAAGCATGCTGTCCATGCTCGGCGACCATCAAACTTAACTGAACTGGAATTGTTTTGTAAACAGGAATGGTCAAATATACCTTCATCCAGGATCCAGGAACTCATTAAAAACTACAGAAAGAGACTAGAGGCTGTGATTTCCGCAAAAGGAGGATCTACAAAATATTAATGTCACTTTTATGTTGAGGTGCCCATACTTATGCACCTGTCAAATTTAGTTTAAATGCAGATGCACATTTTCTGTTAGTACAATAAACCTCATTTCAATCCAGAAATATTACTGAGTCCATCAGTTATTAGATATATGAAACTGAAATAGCTGTTGCAAAAACCCAAATTGTTATAAAGAAAAAAGGTTAACATTAATAGGGGTGCCCAAACTTTTTCATATGACTGTAGATAAATAGACAGAGGAATAGATAGAAGAATAGATAGATAGACAGAGGGATAGATAGAGGGATAGATAGAGTCCCTGTGAGCAGGGCTGTGGAGTCGGAGTCGGAGTCGTGGAGTCGGAGTCGGAGCTCATTTTGGTGGAGTCGGAGTCGGAGTCGGAGTCGGTATAAAATGCACCGACTCCGACTCCTAAAATATATAATAAATTGGGGACAGGAGTGCAATGCAGAATGTGCTGAATATTTTACTAAATAACAACATTTAGTATAATGCTTATATTTAAGTGAAAAATTTATTGTAGTACAATGTGAACATCAGACATTTAATTGTTTTTATGATACAATAATCAAGATATTTGGATAGAACATAAAATATTTATTGGAATACAACTTTAGAACACAAAAAAACTAATAAATTGTAAATATGTAATATATATAATATATATATATATACAGTGTATATACACACACACAAGATATATATGTAATCTACTGTATATTACATAGTGTATTACATATTTACAATTTATTACAGTTTTTTGTGTTCTAAAGTTGTATTCCAATAAATATATTTTATGTTCTATCCAAATATCTTGATTATTGTATCATAAAAATTATTAAATGTCTGATGTTCACATACACATATTCATGTACTACAATAAATTTTTCACCTAACTATAAGCAATATATGTAGGAGTCGGAGTCGGAGCCGGAGTCGGAGTCGGAGCCGGAGTCGGAGTCGGTGCAAGAGAATTTGAGGAGTCGGAGTCGGAGTCGGAGTCGAAGGTTTGGCTTACCGACTCCACAGCCCTGCCTGTGAGCACACGCTGCATTTCTCCCGAGCGGTAATGTGAGCTCACATTACCGGCCGTGGGAAATGCCCTGTGGTTACCTCTGCAGGCTCGTTGTGAGGCTGCATTCAGCAGTTTGTCAGTGTCAGTCGCGGCTGGATGCAAGCAGCGCAAGACGTGGATTACGCCGGAGCTGTGTGTTTCAGGGGGGTTAATAAAGGGGTTAAAGAGGAGGCTTTTTTGTGTTTTATTTAAAATAAAGGATTTTTCTGTGTGTGTGTTTTCACTTTACTTACGGGTTGATCATGTCAGTTGTCTCATAGACGCTTTCATGATCAAGCTGGAGTTAATTGCGGCGATGCGCTGCCATTAACTCGTTATTACCTGGATAGCCACCGCATCACGGCATCTGGAAGAGCCGAGGACACTCCGGGACTGCCGCATAATGGATGCGACAGTCCCGGGGCAGCGGCGGGCTGATATTCTCGGCTGCAGGAGGAGGGGGGACATTAACCCTGCCCCTCGCCCTCCCCAGCCTGAGAATACCAGGCCGCCGCTGTGTGCTTACCTCGGCTGGACGGTAAAAATACGGCGGAGCCCACGTGTTTTTTTTTTTCTCTGTATATATTTCCATTTGATTTGTATGTGTATTCTATATGTTTATATGTCTGTGTGTGAGTGATGTGTGTGTGTTTAGTCTCTGCTCCGCTTCCTCTTCTTGTAATGACATCACTTCCCTGCGGGATTTCACGATTACATTGCAGTCAATGGAGTATAATCCCGCAGGGACCTGCAGAAAAGAAGTGACATGCAATTGTTTTTGCTGTGGGAATCCCGCAGCAAAACATGCAGCTGTCAAATTCCGCCTAGTGCGCACAACATTTTTTTTCCCCATAGGTTTTGCTCGTAATTCACTGCAGAGATGTTATGAACATTTTCTGCAGCAAAACCGCAGGAAATCTGCAGGAAACACCGGTAAGTGCACACAGGGCCTAAAGGTTTTAAAGAAAACAGGTAGGAACAGCACAAGGACTACAATGTCACTCACTCAACTGTTCACAACCACCTCCTCTGATAGATACCTCACTGTCAATGTACAGTCTCTATAGAGGGCCTGGTGTGAGTGGGACAGCTTTCTCAGCTCTGCTACATGGCTAAATCTAAAAATTCTGGTTGTGTCAGAACGGCTGCACGCAGTAATGTAAGTAATACACCATTGGATTCAGGATCTCTTTGCTTACATCATGCTGTTCATAGATGAGGTAGCAAAAACCTGCTGACAAATTCCTTTTAACACACAGATCATAGTCAAATGAGCAGTTGCTATGCAGTGGCCCCTTGCAATGTACATATTTCCATAAGCAGATGCTGGAGATGCAGTACTAATGAGGCACATGTGTATTTTTTTTTTCCCCTTATACTTTTTCCTATAAAATACCACCTTATTTATTATGGTTAAAGTGTTTTTGCACGTTATGGCCTACATTGAATTTCTGGTGTCTTCATTCATGGCGTCGGTGTGGGTTGTACATCCCTTAATCCTCCTTATCCTGCCTAGTTTTAATGATCAGTAGTGTTGCCCTACTTAGAACCTTACAAGACCTTACAAGCTGCAAACTAATGTGATTTTCTTCATTCCTTGTAGGATTAATTATAGCTAATAGTCTGCAGGAACAGTTTTTTACCATTTTTATTTTTTTTTTGTCCGTTAGCATTAATCCATAAAGTGAAGTTGCACAGGAACATGTTGTGGAGGAACTAATAATAGCCCTTGTATTAGAGGTTGTTACTAGTGATGAGCGAGCATGCTTGTTACTACTCGGTACTCGCACGAGTATCTCTGTACTCGGTCTACTCGGCGGGGACCGAGTAATCTCGCGATACTCGTGCTGTACTCGTGGTCTTCATTTCTGCATGTTGGCGCTCTTTTGAGAGCCAGCCCTCATGCAGGGATTGGCTGGCAGACCACTGCAATGCCACAGCCCTGTTAGTTGTGGAATTGCAGTGATTGGCCGGCCTGCACAGCGTGACCGAGCCTTTATACCGGCCGGCGCGCTGTGCTCTGCTCACAGCTATCCAGACAGTCAGTGCAGGGAGAGTGTCGCTGATTCAGGGAAAGCTTTGCGGCCCTTTATAGCTTTTTCAGTTGCAGGGCTGCAAACAGTGTGACCAAAAGTCCTTCTCAGGACTATTCTAGTTGTATACAGGCAGGCAGGGTATAGCCAGGTCGGAGTACAGTAGCAGAGTCCTTCTCAGGACTATTGTTGCTATATACAGGCAGGGTATAGCCAGGTCTGAATACAGGCTAGTGACCAGAAGAGGCCTTGTCAGGACTATTGTACCAGTATACAGGCAGGCAGGCAGGCAGGCAGGGTATATATAGCCATTCCTAGTGGTGACCGTATACCAGCCTTCATCATATCTGGGGCTGGTGTATACAGTCTAAAACAGTCCAGATAGTGTCTGACTTGTCTGTAATTGTCGCTCCCCAAAAAAACCTGTTAGGTTCTTAGTGCGTCCGTGCTTGGTTTTTAAAACCGCACGTGTGTGCCTGTCGGTGGCAGCGTACAGGTGCACTTGTGTGCAATTTCCACAAACTTTGATATAACGCACAAGTAGTGAATACACGTCAGCACAGCATTGCAAAATGCGCAAGGGCATTGGCAAGGAACAAGGAAGTGGACGTGATGGTGGTGCAGGCAGAGGCCGAGGTCGTGGGCAAGCTCTAATTTCGCCACAACAAAGGGCCACATCTAGTCGCTCGCACGTCCTGTCCCAAATTCTTGGGGACCGCAGCAGTACACCGCTCTTGAACCAAGACCAGTGTCAACAGGTTGTTAGTTGGATAGCAGATAATGCTTCCAGTCAGATTGGCACCACCACAAACACTCTGTCTTCCACACGGTCAAGTGTCAGTAGCCGTGATACTGCACCGCACATTTCTGAACCTGATCCTCCTTCCTACCACCAGGCTGAGTACACGTCCTCCTCGGACATTAATGATCCCACACTTGGACACTCGGAAGAGCTGTTCACGTTTCCATTCACACATTCTGGCCTCTCGCCAGCTCATATTGAAGTGGGTCATGAGGAGATCGTCTGTACAGATGGCCAAATATTTGAGCAGCCACGTTCTCACGAAGTTGGCAACGTGTCTCAACAAGTGGTGGACGATGATGAGACACAATTGTCAGGAAGTCAAGAGGAGGAGCAGGGTGCGGAAGAGGAAGACGACGTGGTGGATGATCCAGTAACTGACCCAACCTGGCAGGAGGATATGCAGAGCGAGGACAGCAGTGCACAGGGGGAGGGAGGCGTAGCATCACAACAGGCAGTAAGAAGCAGGGTGGTGGCCCCAGGCAGAAGTCAGGCAACCGTTCCCCGGAACAACACGACGACACAAGGTGCCTGTACAAATGTTAGGTCTTCCCGAGTCTGGCAGTTTTTTAAGTTGGCTCCAGATGATTCTAAAAAGGCCATTTGCAACACCTGCCGTGCCAGCATCAGCAGGGGTACCAAAACTAGCAGCCTGACCACAACCAGCATGATCAGGCACATGTCAGCCAAGCACCCGACTTTGTGGGAAGTACAACAGAGTCGAGGAGCAGTGCTTGCTGATGTCACTGCTACGTCTTCGCTGGTTGTGCATGCGAGCCAATCCCCTGTCCATGCTGCCTGCGAACAAGCCTCCTCCACTCCTGCACCTGCAGTTGCCTACGCAGAAAGAACACCATCATCAAGCACATCCTTGTCCCAGCGCAGCGTTCAGTTATCCATTCAGCAAACCTTTGAACGCAGGCGCAAATACACTGCCAACACCCCACATGCCACAGTTCTAAATGCTAACATTTCGCGACTGCTTGCGCTGGAAATGTTGCCTTTTAGGCTGGTGGAGACAGAAGCATTCCGCGACCTGATGGCGGCAGCTGTCCCACGTTACTCGGTCCCCAGCCGCCACTATTTCTCCCGGTGTGCCGTCCCCGCGTTGCATAACCACGTGTCACAAAACATCACACGTGCCCTGAACAACGCTGTTTCACCCAAGGTCCACCTAACCACAGACACGTGGACAAGTGCTTGTGGGCAAGGCCGCTACATCTCGTTGACGGCACACTGGGTTAATATTGTGGAAGCTGGGACCCAGTCTGAGCGAGTGACGGAACACGTCCTTCCCACACCAAGGTTTGCAGGCCCTACCTCAGTCAGTGTTTCACCCACACTCTACAGCTCAGGAATGTCATGCTCTTCAGCCTCCTCCTCCTCCTGCGCATCCTCATCCACTGTACCCTCCACACCAGTCCCAAGCTGGAAGCACTGCAGCACTGCCTCGGCGAAGCGGCAACAGGCTGTGCTGAAGCTAATCTGCATCGGTGACAAACCCCACAATGCAGAAGAGGTGTGGACAGCTCTGAAACAGCAGGCAGATCACTGGCTCACACCTCTGAACCTAAAGCCAGGAAAGGTCGTGTGTGACAATGGCCGGAACCTGGTGGCGGCTTTGAGGCGAGGCCAGCTGACACATGTTCCATGCGTGGCCCATGTGCTCAACCTCGTGGTTCAGCGGTTTATAAAGTCATACCCAGAGCTGTCTGATCTGCTGGTAAAAGTTCGCCGCCTGTCTGCACATTTTCGAAAGTCACCTACTGCTTCAGCCGGCCTTGCCAGCTTTCAGCGCCGTTTGCATCTTCCGGCTCACAGACTGGTGTGTGATGTCCCCACGCGTTGGAATTCAACTCTGCACATGTTGGTCAGGATATGTGAGCAGAAGAGGGCAGTTATTGAGTACCTGCATCACCTAAGCCGTCGGGAAATGGGTCAAACTCCACACATAACACCTGAGGAGTGGAGATGGATGTCAGACCTATGTACCATCCTCCAAAACTTTGAGGACTCCACCAAGATGGTGATTGGTGATGACGCCATTATTAGCGTCACCATACCGCTACTCTGCCTTCTAAAACGGTCTCTGCTGAAAAACAAATATGATGCATTGCAGGCGGAGCGCGATGAGTTGCAGCAAGAAACAGTAGTGGGTGTGGGTGATAACACACAGCCTCGTCTCATCACAACGTGCAGTGGAGGACTATGACGAGGAGGAGGATGAAGACATGGAGCAACTCTCCGGCCAAATTGAGGATATGACATGCACACCAGTCATATCCTCGGTTCAGCGTGGCTGGCCAGAGGACAGGGTAGATGAGGAGGAGGAGGAGGAGGAGGAGGACAGCATGTTCAGTCATCTTGTTGATCAGGCTACTGAAGTCCTGGCTGTTAAGAGTCTGGCGCACATGGCTGACTTTATGGTAAGCTGCCTGTCTCGTGATCCTCGCGTTAAGAACATCTTGGCCGACAATCATTACTGGTTGGTAACACTGTTAGACCCACGCTACAAGGAGAACTTTTTGTCTCTTATTCCCGTGGAGGAGAGGTCAACCAAAATGCAGCAGTTCCGGAAGGCCATAGTCACGGAAGTAGGCAAAGCATTCCCCTCACAAAACGCTAGCGGCATAGGTCAGGAATCAGTGGACAACCGAGGCGTACAGCCGAGAGAGGCACAAGTCCAATCCGCCAGAGGTAGGGGAACAGTCTTTAAGATGTGGGACAGTTTTCTCAGCCCCTCACGTACCACAGCCCCTGAGGTGCGGGGTAGTGCCACAAGAAATCCTAAGTTTGCCCAGATGCTGAAGAAGTACCTTGCAGATCGAACAACTGTACTCCGACATTCATCTGTGCCTTACAATTATTGGGTATCCAAGCTGGACACGTGGCATGAATTGGCTCTCTACGCCTTGGAAGTCCTGGCCTGCCCTGCCGCTAGCGTTTTGTCAGAGCGTGTTTTTAGTGCCGCAGGTGGAATCATTACAGATAAACGCACCCGCCTGTCAACTGAAAATGCTGACAGGCTGACTCTGATCAAGATGAACAAGGGTTGGATTGGGCCAGACTTCACCACACCACCAGCAAATGAGAGCGGAATTTAAAGTTTGCCATGTACCTCCACTCACCCATGGGTACACACTTCTGGACTTTGGATAATCGCTGGACTGCTCCTCCTTCTCCTCATGCGCCACCATGATGACCGTTACAAATTGCAATACTTAGGCCTTTGTTTCAGGTATACCCCCAGTGGTAAATTTTTTCGCCCATTCTTTGCAGAATGGACATTACAACGACAGGAGACCCGCTCCTTTGCAATGGGAACAATGTTTTGAGGCCCTCATGCACGTCTCTATCCAGGGACAACGTGGAGCCTCCCAATTTTTGGCTGCCCTGCCTAAGGGCTATACTATAATACACCCACTTCCTGACAATGGACACTTAATGTTTTGAGGCCCTCATGCACGTCTCTATCCAGGGACAACGTGGAGCCTCCCAATTTTTGGCTGCCCTGCCAAAGGGCTATACTATAATACACCCACTTCCTTACAATGGGCACTTCAAGTTTACAGGCCCTCATGCACGTCTCTATCCAGGGACATTGTGGAGCCTCTCAATTTTTGGCTGCCCTGCCAAAGGGCTATACTATAATACACCCACTTCCTTACAATGGGCACTTCAGGTTTACAGGCCCTCATGCACGTCTCTATGCAGGGGCATTGGTGAACCTCACAATTTTGGACTGCCCTGGCAAAGGAAAATACTACAAAGACTCACTTCCTCAAAATGGGCACATTAGACTCAAGAGGCCTTCATGTACGTCTCTTCTCAGGGACATCGGAGTGCCACACAATGTTTTCACGTAAAATCTTTCATGTATTAATCTCAAAAAGTAACATACACCAGCTCTATCTCACTATTGGGTATGTGCCCTTAACATTTCTGCCATGAAAAATCATTTTGGGGTCATTTTGGAAGGTTTTCTGGTGAGTCCGTAAAAATGGCGTTAAACGCGGACAAAATTGTTCACAGCTGTGACTTTTGAGTGATAAATGCTTCAAGGGGTCTTCCCCATGCTGTTGCCATGTCATTTGAGCACTCTTCTGAGACTTTTGTGCCATTTTTAGGGTTTCTCCATTGTGAGACTGTGACCGGGGTTATCTATGACGGCCGGTATGTCTCGCCCCGGTTGTGCTCACTCCATGATAATCCACTATAGGGTTAATGCTGTTTTCCCTACAGGCTGAAGGGAGGGATAAATAGATTCAGGAACAAGGGCAGGTGTGCCGGGTGTGAGAGGGTGATCACATCTCCCTGAGTTCTCTGCCGGAAAGGCACCTATGTACTATTGTGAACTTGTTCTTTGGAATAAACCGTGTGCTGTGACCCTTGGTGCCTGGATCCCGTGTCTTCTGCAGCGCAGCCGACGACGCTACCTCACATATGGTGGAGAATCGGCGGGCATGACAGCCGGTGAGGTGTAGCATCCATCCCTGGTGACCCAGCTGCGCATGTCCTGGATTCGAGCGGCTATACTACAGCCCAAACCCGGCGACGCCATGGAGGACATACTAAAGCATTTGGCTCAGGCTAATGCACAGCAGCAACAGGCTAATGCACAGCAGCTACAAACCAATGCACACCTGCTCCAATCCTTGCAAATGCAGGAAAAAAAATTCCAAGAACAGATGGATCAGGCCAATGCACGTCAGCAGCAATCCTTGCAAGTGCACCAAGAACAGATGGAGCAGGCCAATGCACGTCAGCAGCAAGCCTTGCAATTGCAGGAAAAAAGGCACCAAGAACAGATGGTTCTCCTGGCCAAGTCGATCCGTGCCAGACCGGCAGCAACAACCCCGGGACCGGATGACGACAGCAGCGTCCGGAAAGCGGTGAGACAAGCGTTGCAAAAGATGACCCCGGGTGATGATGTGGAAGCGTTCCTGGCGGTGTTTGAGCGGGTGGCCGAGCGGGAAAAGCTGCCGACCCCGCAGTGGGCTGAGGTATTGTCGCCCTATCTGACGGGGGAACCCCAAAAAGCGTACCTGGACCTCTGTACCGAGGACGCCATTGACTATGTGACCCTGAAAGCCGAAATACTGGCTCGTTTGGGGGTGAATACCTATGTACGGGCTCAGCGGGTAAATCAGTGGTTCTTTGAGGAAGCCAAACCCGTACGCTCCCAGGCCTATGACTTGTTACATCTTGTAAAAAAGTGGTTGCAGCCTGACACTCTGAGCCCGGCGCAAATGGTGGAAAGAGTAGTAGTGGATCGTTTTGTGCGCACTTTACCCGTCACCATTCAACGGTGGGTCGGACAGGGTGACCCGAGTACCCTGGACCAATTAGTGTCCCTGGTAGAGCGGCATGTGGCTACGCAGGACTTGATACGGGACACTGAGACTTTGCGTACCGCCCGTCGGTCCGGCCCCTCCAAGCCTAGGGCCAAGGACCCACCGCTGACACCGGTGCGGGAGTCCGCTACCGTCCCGTCTGAAGCCGCACCCTCCGTCCCTGAGGTCCGGAAAACTATGTACCCTAAACGACAACTCGTCAAGGGGGTGTCCTTCCCTATTAGATGTTGGCGGTGCCAGCGGGTGGGACATATGGAAGCCCAGTGTCCACTCACCACGGAGCCCATGGATTGTGGGGTTACCCGGCGGGGTTCAATGTATGCTCAGGTGGTGTGTACCGCTGACCTGGTCTACCCAGAGACTGAGCCCCACTTGTGCCAAATTCAGGTGAATGGATGTCCGGTTACAGGCTTGTTGGATTCCGGAAGCTTAGTGACCCTTGTGCGATCAACCCTAAGGGCTAAAGTAAAGGCCACAGGACGTACCGTGGGGGTGGTTTGCATACATGGGGACCGCCGAGACTATCCCACGGGGATAGTCACCATCACAGCACCTTGCGGTCAGGTGCAACATGAGGTGGGACTTATTAATACTCTTCCCTATGATGTGATCCTAGGAAGGGATCTGCCCTATTTTTGGACTTTATGGAAGGGACCTCCTAAGTCCCCTCAGATATTGGTCAGTCCGGGACCTGAGCCCTACAATCCTGAATCCGGGACGCCTGCCGTAGGGGTCCCCATGATAGGGACAGGATGTGAACCTGATAGGTCGCCCCTAGAGGTATTGGCAGGAGAGGCTGAGACGGTCGAGCCCATCCCGGAGTTGGAGGCGTCCCCGGATACGTTTGGGACAGCCCAACTCCAGGACCCTACATTAATACATGCCCGGAGTCGGGTGACAGTAGTTGACGGGGTGGCACAGCTGCCTGGTGCCCAGGTAAGATACCCCCATTTCGCTCTTAAGCAGGATTTACTCTACCGGGTAGATGAAATACGGGGCGTAGGGGTAGAGCAGTTGGTGGTGCCCCAGCCGTATCGCCGGCGGGTCCTCGACTTGGCTCATAAACACCTGATGAGTGGTCACCTAGGGGTCAAGAAAACGCAGGAGCGAATATTGCAAAGGTTCTATTGGCCCGGGGTCTTTGGGGAGGTAAAACGGTTCTGCGAAACCTGCCCGGAGTGTCAGCTTACCGCACCCCTGACCCACTTTCGCAGTCCGTTGGTACCGTTACCCATTATAGAAGTCCCTTTTGAACGGATAGGGATGGATCTGGTGGGGCCCCTCGTAAAGTCTGCTCGAGGGCACCAGCATATCCTAGTGATCGTTGACTATGCCACCCGGTATCCAGAGGCGATACCTCTCAGACATACTGCAGCCAAGCTTATAGCTCGGGAGTTGTTTGCTGTGTTCTGCCGGGTGGGGTTGCCCAAGGAGATCCTTACGGATCAGGGGACCCCATTCATGTCTAAAGTGACCAAAGAGCTATGCCGGCTACTCCAGATCAAGCAGTTGCGTACGTCTGTGTATCATCCTCAGACGGATGGTTTAGTGGAACGATTCAATAAAACCCTGAAAACCATGCTCAAAAGGGTGATTTCCAAAGACGGGAAAGACTGGGATATGATGCTTCCCTATTTGATGTTTGCCATACGAGAGGTGCCACAGGCATCCACGGGGTTTTCGCCTTTTGAATTGTTATACGGGCGACATCCCCGGGGATTGTTGGACCTGGCAAAAGAAACCTGGGAGCAGGAGCCCACCCCCCATAAAAGTGTGATTGAACATATTTTGGGTATGCAGAACCGCATAAGCGCGGTCATGCCAATTGTGAAGGAGCATTTACAGGAGGCTCAGGCCGCGCAAAGCGGCCGCTACAATAGACAAGCCACCATGCGGACCTTTAAACCCGGGGATCGGGTGTTGGTATTAATCCCCACGGCGGAGAGTAAATTCCTGGCTCAGTGGCAAGGCCCCTACGAGATAAAGGAAAGAGTCGGGGTGGTTAACTATAAAGTATTGCAGCCCGGTAGGCGGAAACCTGAACAAATATACCATGTCAACCTATTAAAACCTTGGCAGGAACGGGAAAGCCTGATGGCTGTTTTTTCCCCACCTCCCTCCTCTTCGGGTCGTTCACATCCGGCTCCAGCGACCTCCGGAGAGGACGAACCGGAAGTAAGGATTGGAGAAGCCCTCACCAAGCGACAGAGGCGAGAGGCCAGACGGTTGGTTCAGCAGAACCCCGATGTCTTCTCCGAGCTGCCCGGTAGGACCAGTCTGATACGACACGATATTGTCACCGAGCCCCACCTGAAGGTACGCCTGAAGTCATACCGGGTACCGGAGGCTCGACGACAAGCCATATCGGAGGAAGTAAAGACAATGTTACGCCTGGGGGTCATCGAAAAATCCCGGAGTGAATGGGCTAGTCCGATTGTCCTAATACCAAAACCCGATGGCTCCTTAAGGTTCTGCAATGACTTTAGGAGATTGAACGAAATATCCAAGTTCGATCTCTACCCCATGCCCCGGGTGGATGAGCTGATTGATAGGCTGGGACAGGCGCGATATTTTACCACGCTCGACCTGACCAAGGGGTACTGGCAGGTGCCACTAACGGAGTCCGCCAAGGAGAAAACCGCTTTTGTTACGCCGGAGGGTCTCTTCCACTATGTTGTCTTGCCTTTTGGGTTACATGGCGCTCCGGCCACGTTCCAGAGGTTGATGGACTTAGTGCTGGAACCCCACCAGGCGTATGCATCAGCGTACCTGGATGACATCATTATTTACAGCTCCGATTGGCAGACCCACTTGGAACAGGTACAAGCGGTGGTGGACGCGCTTCGAACAGCCGGATTGACAGCCAATCCCAAGAAATGTGCGTTGGGACTCACGGAAGCCCGCTACTTGGGCTACGTGATAGGCCAAGGAGTGATTAAGCCCCAAATTAACAAGGTTGAGGCGATCCAGAAGTGGCCTAGACCCCTGACCACGAAGCAGGTTAGGGCCTTCCTGGGTATCGTGGGGTACTACAGGAGGTTTGTAAAGGATTTTGCGGGACTATCAGCCCCCTTGACGGACCTTCTCAAAGGCAAGAAGTCCGTCATGGTGCGCTGGACTCCGCAGGCCGAGGACTCCTTCCGGGCCCTGAAGGGGGTCCTGTGCGGACAGCCCGTTCTGGTCAACCCTGATTTCCGGAAGGAGTTCATTGTACAGACTGACGCCTCGGAGGTCGGCCTAGGGGCAGTGCTGTCTCAGGTGGTTCAGGGGGAGGAACACCCCGTCACCTTCTTGAGTAGGAAGCTCACCCCTCCCGAGCGGAATTATAGCGTAGTGGAGAAGGAGTGCCTGGCGATCAAGTGGGCCTTGGAGTCCCTACGCTATTATCTGCTGGGACGGCAGTTTCGCTTGGTGACGGATCACTCTCCACTGGTCTGGATGAGGTCCGCCAAGGAACGGAATGCCCGGGTTACCCGGTGGTTCCTTTCTCTGCAGAACTTCCGGTTTACGGTTGAACACCGGGCCGGTAGGTTGCAGGGCAACGCCGATGCCTTGTCCCGCGGCCCGTGTTTGATGGCTGGAGTTCAACCCCGCACGCTTGAACTGAGGGGGGGGGTATGTGAGACTGTGACCGGGGTTATCTATGACGGCCGGTATGTCTCGCCCCGGTTGTGCTCACTCCATGATAATCCACTATAGGGTTAATGCTGTTTTCCCTACAGGCTGAAGGGAGGGATAAATAGATTCAGGAACAAGGGCAGGTGTGCCGGGTGTGAGAGGGTGATCACATCTCCCTGAGTTCTCTGCCGGAAAGGCACCTATGTACTATTGTGAACTTGTTCTTTGGAATAAACCGTGTGCTGTGACCCTTGGTGCCTGGATCCCGTGTCTTCTGCAGCGCAGCCGACGACGCTACCTCACACCATGCTGCCGGGGGGTCATTTCACAAAAATACTCGGGTCTCCCATAGGATAACATTGGGCTCGTTGCTCGGCCCGAGTACATGAGTATCTTGGGAGGCTCGGCCCGAGCTTCGAGCACCCGAGCTTTTTAGTACTCGCTCATCACTAGTTGTTACATTTGCAAGAAAACCAAGCAGTGTGATGTGGCATTAATCTGTTAGTCGGTATATCTAAAACAATGTGGGTGGGCAGCATTGCACATTATGCTAATTGTATGTGCTTGGTGTATCCGATTTGTCTTTCATTTAGTAGTTTGCCCTTATTCATTCACCACTATTAGAACTGCATTCACCACTGTCCTGGATTCCAATGTTATCATTTTTGTATTCTTAATAATTAATAATTTGAAGAATGAATACTGTGGATAGTGGAATTGTTGGGAATATAAAGCACATTTTTGCATTGTAGAAATAAAATAAAACAACAAAAATACTTGATATTTTTGTACATCTGGAGTCCACTTAAGCTGGGTTTACACACTGCAACATCTCAAACGACATCGCTGTAACGTCACCGGTTTTGTGACGCAATAGCGATGTTGTTTGCGATGTTGCAGTGTGTGAAACCTATCAGCGACCCGGCCCCTGCTGTGAAGTTGTAATCGTTACAAATCGTTCAGGACCATTCCTAGGTCCTTTGTTTCCCGCTGTGCAGCATGAAGTTTCAGTGTGTGAAGACTTTGCAGAGACTTTGTTAGCAACTTCCCTTTGAAAAGGCTGCTTATCAACGTCGCCAAACAACCAGCTAGGTCGCTCTGCAGGTCCGGATCGCTGTTGAGTTGTTGGCCAGGTTTGCCTGTTTGACAGCTCACCAGCGACTTAGCAGAGACTTAGGGAGGTCGCTGTTACGTCACAAAACCGGTGACGTTACAGCGATGTCCTTTGCGATGTTGCAGTGTGTAAACCCAGCTTTAGTGTCTTTTTTAGAATCTAGTTCTCAATCACAGGTGGACTAGCCAGATACTGTATGTATGAGGTTTGTTTACGCAACTGCGTTTGTGCTTTGTGTTCCCTATTTTTCAAAATGAAGGTCAATTAAATAAGTCTGTTTATAGGTCCAATGTTTTCTGAGCATGAGCTAGCCAACATTTTCCCCCTTACAATGGTAAGGCTGTGTGCCCACAATCAGGGTTTACAGCGTTTTGGACACAGCTTGTTTTTGATGCTTCCAAAACACTGAGATGTACAGTATAAGCACAGTAGATGTGATTTCTAGAAATCTCATGCCCACTGTGTGCTTGTTTGTCCCGCAGCGAAAACAGATCTGCGGTGCGGCTTCCTGAGGTACAACATGTCACTTCTTTGTTGTGGAGCCGTAATTGTTTTTCGCAGGGTGAACTCAACAAGAGACCGCAACTGCCCGAGCCTGGATCATGGGCACGAGCAGATGCAGTCTCCTGCAGAGGAGACTCCCGGACCCACAGGTCAGAATGCAGCGGATCCTGATCGTGTGCATATACCCTAAATTACAGCGGACTTGTCACACTTATAATGGAAAGGCAATATATTGCTGCAAATCTTGTGCAAAATGCTTTGTGAAAAGAAAATGGCTACAGCCATGATTTCCCACATGGAAAATTACCAATATGGAAAATTGTCCACATGGACAAAATGACAGTTTATTGAATCAGTTTATTAAAACAGATTAAAGAGTGCTAAGGCTGTATTCACACACAGAAAATTGATCACATGGGAAATTGCCCACACATACAAAATAACAATAACTCCAGTTTATTAAATAATCATTGCACACCTGCAAATTAGGTAATCTCCTTAAAGGGAACTTGTCACCAGGTTTTTCCCTTATAAGCTGCGGCCAACACCAGTAAGCTCTTATATACTGCACTAGAAGGTGGCCCGATTCTACGCATCGGGTAGTCTAGAATTTACGTATTGTGTAGTTAATGTATGATTTTTGTTATATATATATATATATATAATATAGATGTTGTTGTGTGTAGTTACCAAGTGTTTGTGTAGGGCGCTGTACATGTTCTGGGTGTTGTCTGGGTGTGGCGGGGGGTGAGAGCGGTGTTTGTGTGTTGCGTTGTTTGTAGAGCGCTGTGTGTCTGTAGCGTTGTGTGTGTGTGTGTGTGTGTTGCGCGGTTTGTGTGGGTGTGGGGTGTGTGTGTGTTTTGGGGGGAGGTATGTTTTGTGCAATGTGTGTGTTGTGCGGTATGTGCGTATATTTGTGTGTGCCGCGGTGTTTGTGTGTTGGGTGGTGTGTGTGTGCGACGTTGTGTGTGTGGGTGTCTGTGTAGGGCAGTGTTTGTGGTTCCCAGTGTGTGTTGTGCAGTGCATGTGTGGCTGTGTGTGTGTTTTGGGGGGAGGTGTGCACCCCCCATCGTGCTGCGCACCCCCCATCGTGCTCCATCCCCCATGCTGTGCACCCCCCATCGTGCTCTATCCCCCATGCTGGATACCCCCCATCGTGCTCCATCCCCCATGCTGGGTACCCCCCATCGTGCTCCATCCCCCATGCTGGGCACCCCCCATCATGCTCCATCCCCCATGCTGGGCACCCCCCATCATGCTCCATCCCCCATGCTGCGCACTCCCCATCGTGCTCCATCCCCCATGCTGCGCACTCCCCAGCGTGCTCCATCCCCCATGCTGCGCACCCCCATCGTGCTCCATCCCCCATGCTGCACACCCCCCATCGTGCTCCATCCCCCATGCTGCACACCCCCCATCGTGCTCCATCCCCCATGCTGCGCACTCCCCATTGTGCTCCATCCCCCATGCTGCGCACTCCCCATCGTGCTCCATCCCCCATGCTGCGCACTCCCCATCGTGCTCCATCCCCCATGCTGCGCACTCCCCATCGTGCTCCATCCCCCATGCTGCGCACTCCCCATCGTGCTCCATCCCCCATGCTGTGCTCACCCCATCGTGCTCCACAGTCACACATCAGACAGTATACACGCACACATCTGATCGCATACACTCACACACACACCCCACTTCTCCCTGTGGCCACCGGTGGGTGGTCCCAGCAGCTGTGCTGCACGCCGTGCTCCTCTGCCGACACTCACAGATCCAATCGCATACACTCACACACTCACACATCAGAATACACTCACACACATCCGATCGCATACACGCACACACACACTGACGATATCGCACATACGCGCTCACACAATCACAACATCCGGAGATACCACATGCTTCCGGCCATGTGATCCTCCGGCAGGTCCTGGAAGGTCACTGCACGCACAGTATCGCCGCCGAGAAGCAAGCGATATCACGGGATGTTGTGAGTGTGTGGATGCGATCTGATGTGTGTGTGAGGTGTGTGTGAGGTGTGTGTGAGAGTGAGTGTGATCTGATGTGTGTGTGTGTGTGTCTGTGTGTGTCTGTTCTTATGTGTGTGCGTGTGTGTGTGTTCCGCCGCTGCAGGACCTTGATGCACTCACCTGGGAGCCGGTGTACTCTGGTAACCATGCTACAATATTACTCGATGTGTTCCATGGTTACCAGCATACCCCGCTCGCACGGGAGCCCACACCAATGCGTGCAGGGGGCCGGGGCAAGAGGCTATCCATGCGAGGGGTCGGAGCCGAGGCGAGGCGAGCGGCCAATCCGTGCGGGGGGGCGGGGCCATGGCGAGCCCAGCGGCCTATCCGCTGTTTGTCACCGTAAGGACACAATTTTGGAGCAAGACAGACAGACAGACAGAATAAGGCAATTATATATATAGATTCTAGAATACTGTATATAAGAGCCCAGGCCGCTCTGTATAACATAAAAAAGACCTTTACTATACTCACCTGCGGTCCTGTCCGATGGGCGTCTCTGCTCTCGGTCCGTCGCCTCCTTCACCTTGTGCAGTCACAGTCCTTCATCCCAGCCCCGTGTGTATGACACGTTCTACGTCATCCACACAGAGTTCACCATTGCGCTCCTGCGCATGTGCAGTTTGATCTGCCTTGCTGAAGGAAGAGCAAAGTACTGTAATACGCAGGTGCGAGGAACGGTCAAAGATTGCCCACACATGTGCATTACAATACTTTGATCTGCCCTCAGCCGGGCAGATCAAAGTGCACATGCACTGGAGAGTTCCAGCACAGGTCCTCCATACCGTACTTTCCACCACAGGTCCTCGCACTCCACTGCACTGCGTCCAAGGTTCCCCTGACGGCTGGAAGCAATAGGTATCACCGGATGTTGTATGTGTGCGATTTGATGTGTGTGTGAGTGCCGACCGGAAGCAGAGGAGGACCGTGTGACGCATACCTGCTGGGAGCGCCTGCAAAGGATCGCAGCAGGACCTGGGAGCTATGCAGACATCCGAGATTTGGTAAATATGAGTCTCCTGTGAATGGGGGTCTGTGAGTCTGTGAGTATGTGGGTGGCCATGTGAGTATGTGGGTGTCCATGTGAGTATGTGGGTGTCCATGTGAGTATGTGAGTGGCCATGCGAGTTTGTGGGTGGCCATGTGAGTATGTGGGTGGCCATGTGAGTGGCTATGTGAGTTTTCACCAAATCTGAAGGCCGTTGAGGTTTCTCATTTGTGCTGAGGTACTGTCTCATTAAGAGGAGTTTCTTAAGATTCTCACTTCCTTAACCTTAAACTACACCTACATTAGACCCCAATTGCTATTTTTATCTCAATCTCTGTAAATTATTGATGTAAACCCTGCCTCTTATTTTTTAAAAATACTTGGCATTTATCATTTTTTACACCATATGACCAAATAGACTTGTTGTGACGTCCTTACGTTCTACCACCTCTTCTGTGACAGAAGTAGTAGTGGTATTAGAGCTGAACATAAAGGGCTTTGTCTTGCCATAAAAATAAATAAACGGCACTGACTTAAATAGAATCAATCAGCTGATACATACTGCCCAAACTGTGGGCACATGCATCAGCCATTGGCTGTATGATCACAGCCAGTTATATTTCAATCTGAAACGTTGCGGTATTTTAGACAGAAACCTAATTTAATAATCGCCATGGACCGAGCTGCGCTGCGCACTAGTCACACAGGCGGGTCCCCAGCTGCTTCTACCCATCTGCTGACAGTGACTGACAGATCAATATGTGCAAGTTTAAGGAGAGATGGTTATTAAAGCATGTTTTTCTCTGAAACATTGCAGCATCTTAGAAACATACGTGCCTGAGACCACAGTCAGTGGCTTATACAGTCTGCCCAAACCACGGGCAGCAGGTATCAGCTGACAAGTTTCCTTTTAAAGGAGTTTTCTGATAAATGTGGATAAATAAAATACTTTTAAATATTGAACATTTTTCTAAATACCTTTTATTTAGCAAAAACATATTCTTTAAATTTTTAAGGGACTCTGCCACCAGGTTTTTGCCACCTAATCTGAGAGCAGCATAATGTAGAGGCAGAGATCCTAATTCCAGCGATGTATCACTTACTGGGCTGCTTATTGTAGTTCTGATAAAATCACGGTTTAATCAGCAGTAGATTATCATTAGAGGACTACTTGGTGTGCAGCCAGGTAGTCCAGCATATTCATGAGCACTGTATAACTGCTAGATCTGCTGCAGAGAAAACAGCGATTTTATCAAAATGACAGCAAACAGCTCAGTAAGTGACATATCGCTGAAATCATGGTCTCTGTCTCTACATTATGCTGCTCTCAGATAATCAAGCAAAAACCTGGTGACTGATTCCCTTTAACTAGTGCACACAGTCAGGATTTCTAAGATAGCAACTTCCATTTAGAAGTGTGCGGGCGTCCTTGGGTGGGCTACATGAAGGGCAAGACAAATATAATCACTGTGTGAATAAAGATATCTTTATTTTTTTTTTTGTCTATTTATTTTATAACTCATAGAGAACTCCCTTTAACTAAAGGTTAAGCTTCATGTAAATAACATTTTGAACTAGAAATCTGTTTGTTGTTTTCTGCCAGAGGCGACTAACTCATCACAGTTGTGGCCAGTAACTATTTACAGTAGTTACGTGTCCATCTTAGAACAAACAGTACAGAGACCGGTGGGGACCTGGGCTGCTTTGGAACAGGAGCTGTGAGGATTGAGTAACATGAGTGTTCTTTATTTTATTACTTTACAGCTTTTGGGGATCCTTTTTCATTTTGAGGCTATATAGCCCATTTATGTGTTCTTACCGCAGCACAAATGATGGAATGTTCATTCTTTGTATACTATAATATGCTTGTATAATATACAGAACCTCCTGTTACCTTCCAATTTTACGTCACCGCTGCCGGTGTTACTAATTTGTCCAGTAAGAAGCTGCAATTACCATATTGTGATTTCCAACCAAGAGGTTAATCCACATATACCATAAATCGGAGTGCTTACAGGACAAAACAAAAATTGCACGGACACCGCATAGCCAGGAACTTTAGCCTGTAAAGTCCTAACACGGAACAAGCTCTATGAGAAGCACAGCAAGCCATCCGTAATCTTGATGTGGATTATAGGAAGTCGGGCAGTCTGTCTCCCCGCTCCTGATCTCCTGCATACGGCATTACAGAGAGAGAGGCTTTCAATACAAGCAAGTCTCTGAATATATTGTAAGTGTATTTTAATCGTAAAGTGAGGGAAGGAGGTTCTAGCATCTACCGTATAATGATGGCAAAATGGTGTTGTAAAGTAGGCACCCTCTCTGAGACAGTAGGGGCTGTTATGTGCATCAAAATCCAACTTTTGAGGGGTAATGGAACAATCTTTTTGATAATATCTTGTCTAAACCTGTCCCCCCAGCCACATAGCTGCTGCACTGTCCCACTCTGGGCTCTTCACATTAGAACACCAGTGGCGCAGTTGTTCAACAAGCCACAGCTACCAGGATCCATTCCTGTATCCTAGATAGTTAACTACATAGAGATGGCGTGCCGCTAGTACACCATGGGCAGGAGGTGAAGCTGCCACGTCATAGTAGTGATAAACTGTTGTGTGTATGCAGCTAAATACATTGATGGCAGAGCCACTGCTAGGGTCTTAAAAGCTCAGGGGCCTAAGCCCCAAAGTACATTTCCTTTTTATGGCCCCATCAACCCGCCACTTAAAAGAAAATCTATACATACAGTAGAACCTTGGATTACGAGCATAATTGATTCCAGGATTGAGCTCTTAAACCAAGTTACTCTTATATCAAAGCTAATTTTCCCATAGGAAATAATTGAAACGCAGACAATTCGTTCCACAACCCAAAAATATTTGCTGTATTTATACAAACTTATTACAGTAATACAAAATAATTTACTGTATTCATATAAAATTATTACAGTATACTAACACAAAATACTGTGCAGTACAGTAAAAAACAAAATTAGACTGCACTTTAGCTTATAATAGAATTGTTGGTGTGCGAGAGGTACAATATAAGCAATGTGCTGTACTGGTTAGCAGAAAGTACAATACTGTATCCACAAATATAAATTGATAGAGATGCTATATACTGTACTGTACAATGGTATACTGTGTACAATATACAGTACATATGTACAGAAAGTTACCTCCAGAGCGCGGTGAAAGGACAGAACCGGACGTGTGCACGGTGAGGATTTGCTCTTCTTGCAAAGCATTGCTCTTAAACCAAGTTACAAATTTGTAAAAAGCTTTGCTTGTCTTGCAAAACGCTCTCAAACCAAGTTACTCTTAATCCAAGGTTCCACTGTAAATAATTATCATATACTACAAAAAAGTTTTCAACTGGAAAGGGGATAAAACTGACTCAAAAATCAAGGAGAATTGTAAAAGTAGTAAATACTTTATTGTGGGAGAAAATGGGGGGAGGGGATGAGATGTCACAAAAGCAAGGAAAAACTGACTATCCAAATGGGGACAAAGTATAATTATACTCACAGGTATGTATAAAAGAACACAAAATTAGATAGAAAAAAGGAGTACAAAAATGTGCAAGACCAGTTCAGCAAATGACACCTAATATATCCAAAATTAAAGGTAAAACCATACATAAACAATGGAGAATTCATGTGAATTTAAGAGAGTGGGCGAGCACATGCAATATGTATATGTATGAGCGTCCTGAGAGCTGGAGGGCACGGGGGACACTCGCACTTGTCATCAACTTCAATATTTCATGTGTTACAGTTCATTTATGTATTAGATGCAGCCATCACTCACTGGTTGATGGTACCAGACATGCACATGCAAAACCCTTATTATATGCCACCTGGACACGTTGATTTTCCTCCTTGTGACATATATGCCCTAGCATTTTTTGTATACATCCACTTCCCATGCAGTTCACTTTTGGGGTACCGTACATCTGTATAGGGCTACTTATATGTGCAGATAATGGCAGTTATTTGATCTGAACCCTTTGGATGCATATTTATTTACATTCTGGCCATCATTATGATGTACATTTATATTGCATGTACTATGTGCTCCCCCACTCGCTTTTGTATTTTTGTATGTAGATATGGGGGGGGGTTTAGCCTTTATTAGACTGTGACGCTCTTTAGACTCATTGAGGGTCCGGCTCAGTAATATATCGACCCTTTCTTTGATTTACAGCTGTCTCTGCAGGCGGTGACCTACATTATATTTATGGATCTATGCTACTAGGTTATCTGCTCAGACAATCATATAACCTATATTTCTGTCGGTTTCTTTCACCTTCTCGGAGATTGATTTTTCTTTAGTGAGGACGTAAAGAAAAGAAGTTTGAAAAGGATTGTCACAATGACATTGCCAGTGTATTCATCCCTTGCTAGTATTGAGGAACTTTCTCAGCTGACAATGGTGGTATGGTTTTTAAGTAAATTTCTAACAGCAAAAGAACAAAAACAAATGGCCACCTTTATCAGAAGACCATCCCTAATCTAAATTGGTTTTTAATTTTTTTTAGCTTTGTATATATTATGACCTTGGGAGGTCAACCACCTGGAAAACTATTTTTCACAATTCTGGGTAGTCGTGCCAACGATGAAGTTATTCCCTGTTCTGTAAACTGTTAAATAATATTCATTAAGGCCACTAAATGTTGGGCATTGATTTTTGAACACTTTATGTGATGCAGTTTGTTGGAAATCCTCCATTTTATCCTATAGTCACAGCTACCCAATAAAAATAATAATTTTTATTTCTATACAAACATATATTCCACAGCGCTTTAGGCTATGTGCACACTGCTAGGCGTTTTTGCGCGTTTTCCAGGTGCGTTTGTGGGCTCAAAACTTCAAGACTTTGCTTCACCAGCAAAGTCTATGACTCTTCATTTTTGCTGTTTGCACACAACTTTTTTTAGCTGCATTTTTGAGCTAAAAAAAATGGATATGTCAATTCTTTCCTGAGTTTTACTGGGTTTTTCACCCATGCAATCCTCCTCCATTAGTCACAGCATAGACGCCCTCAGGCCTTCCTCCATGTACTCACTTATCACCCTGCAATACGCCCTCTTAGGGTATGTGCGCACTAGGCGTTTTTTTCACGCTGCGTTTTTATCTCAAAAAAAGCACCCGCGGCAAAAAAAACGCGGCAAAAACACATGCGTTTTTACCGCGTTTTGGTGCGGTTTTTTTGCTGTGTTTTTGCTCACTGCGTTTTTAATCAGTGAACAATGCCATTAAAGATTGTTGATTAAAAAAAAAAAAAGGTCTGATGTCATTTCCTTCTTCAATATGTTTCCTTCTTCAATATGTTCTTCATTGTCTGCAGGAGGGCAGACAGCTGCAGAACTAGTGTATGCAGGAGAGCAGACAGCAGCTGCAGAACTACAAGGCTCAGCATCCTCGATCCAGGACTGTATGCAGGAGGTTTTTTTGCCCCAAAAAAAAAAAATGACATGGGCTTCGCTATATTTTTGTATGCTAGCCAGGTACAGCAGGCAGGTACGGGCTGCCCCCAACCCCCAGCTGCCTATTTGTACCCGTCTGGCAATCAAAAATATAGGGAAGCCCCTTTTTTTTTTTTATTTCATGAATTTCAAGAAATAATAAAAAAAAAAAAATGACATAGTCTTCGCCCAATTTGTGAGTCCAGCCAGGTACAACTAGGCAGCTGGGGATTGGAATCCACAGTGCAGAGTGCTCAAGCTTTCTGGGCACCCCCGCTGCGAATTGCAGTCCGCAGCCACCCCAGAAAATGGCGCTTTCATAGAAGCGCCATCTTCTGGCGCTGTATCTAACTCTTCCAGCTGCCCTGGTGACGGGTGGCTCGCTGGGTAATAATGGGGTTAGGGCTAGCTGTATATTGTCAGCTGGCCCTAAGTCCGAAATTCATGGTGTCACGCCAATATTAGGCATGGCCACCATGAATTTCTAGTAAAGATAAAAAAAACCACAACACACAGAAAAAGATTTTTATTATAAATAAAACACAACACAATTAGTGTCCCCATCTTTATTGAAATAAAGAACCCACCTCCGCAGTATTCCTGGGTCAAGGGTACCGCGCCGTCCAATTTGGATCCAATATCATCTGATCGGTTTGCTGGAAGGCAAAGCGATCAGATGATGTGTCAGGTTCAAGGACGTGAATCACATGACACAGCAGCTGATTGTATACAGTCATATGAAACGTTTGGGCACCCCTATTAATGTTAACCTTTTTTCTTTATAACAATTTGGGCTTTTGCAACAGCTATTTCAGTTTCATATATCTAATAACTGATGGACTGAGTAATATTTCTGCATTGAAATGAGGTTTATTGTACTAAAAGAAAATGTGCAATCCGCATTTAAACAAAATTTGACCTGTGCAAAAGTATGGGCACCTCAACATTAAAAGTGACAATATTTTATAGATCCTCCTTTTGCAAAAATAACAGCCTCTAGTCGCTTCCTGTAGATTTTAATGAGTTACTGGATCCTGGATGAAGTTATATTTGACCATTCCTGTTTACAAAACAATTCCAGTTCAGTTAAGTTTGATGGTCGCCGAGCATGGACAGCCCGCTTCAAATCATCCCACAGATGTTCAATAATATTCAGGTCTGGGGACTGGGATGGCCATTCCAGAACATTGTAATTGTTCCTCTGCATAAATACCTGAGTAGATTTGGAGCGGTGTTTTGGATCATTGTCTTGCTGAAATATCCATCCCCTGCGTAACTTCAACTTGATTTATAAACCTCCGCAAATGATAAATTGGGGCTCAAATAACAGCCACTGCAGAGCTTTCTGTGCCTGGCAGGAGTGGTGGATAGCTGCGTATTCTGTTGGTGACAGGATCTAATGCATACATATAACACATTAATTGCAAGAAAATGGCCATAATACATCGTACCTAAGGGAGCCACTTAATAGTGCCCCTTAGGAAAAGCCCACTCCAAGGAGCATGTATAACCGGAGAAAAAAGGAGATAAGGCAATAGTCACATTCAATAAATTATTACATTTTATTGCTTAAAATCACATAACATTAGTTTGTACAAAAATACATTATTTGAAATAATGATGTGTGGTATACCCCTGGTATAGCCACGATTTACCTGCGGTAATGTTCATCGCTGCCTGCGGTTTTGCAGGAAGTGATGTCATTATGACAGGAAGAGGAAACAGAGCAGAATAAACAGACGTCTCACTCCCTGGACGCCGCACAGAAGCGCTTCCGTGTGACCTCCAGGTGCAGATGCCCGTGCAGTCTGTGTCCCGCTCCGGCCCCGCCGCTGCCTGCCCTGCAGTGTGTCAGTGTCTGCCCGCAGTATCAGCAGCTTGTCACGCTGCAGCGCAGGCAGACACTGACACACAGCAGTGTGATGGGCGCTGCTGTCAGGAGGTGAGATGAGATCATTACCTGCTGTGATGATCTCCTGCCTCCTGACGTCACCGCTGTCACTGCCGTCTATGCCCGCGGCCCGAGACTGTCAGTAGCGGTGACGACACGGGCTCTCGCGATACTGGTGACAACGCGGCGGGCATAGAAGGCAGTGACAGCGCTGATGGTAGGACTGCAGGAGAAAGTCACAGCAGGTAATGATCTCATCTAACCTCCTGATGGCAGCGCTCGTTATCCCCTGCAGTGACCTGGGCTATTGATGTTAGCTCAGGTCACTGCATTGCTCTCCCAGCCAATGGGGAACATTCTGTTCTTCATTGACTGGGACAGTGACTATGGTATGGATTGTCGTGGGACTCCATCCCCCCCCCCCCCCCTTATTGGATTACGCCGGACCCGGATTTGATTGTTCTTGTCAATAAATTGGTGAAAGAGGGAATGTTGGGAGTGTTTTTTCAAATAAAACTTTTTTTGTTGTCTATTTTTTATTTCTTACTGACTGGGTTGGTGATGTCAGGTATCTGATAGTCGCGTGACATCACTAACCCCAGGGCTTGATGCCAGGTGACATTACACATCTGGCATCAACCCCATATATTACCCCATTTGCCACCGCACCAGGGCAACGGGATGAGTTGGGGCGAAGCGCCAGGATTGGCACGACTAATGGATGCGCCACTTCTGGGGCGGCTGCAGCCTGCTATTTTTAGGCTGGGGAGTGTCCAATAACAGTGGACCTCCCTAGTCTGAGAATATCAGACCCCAGCTGTCTGCTTTACCTTGGCTGGTGATCCAATTTGGGGGGACCTCCACGTTTTTTGTTTTAAATTATTTATTTAATGTAAAATAACAGCGTGGGGTGCCCTCTGTTTTGGATTACCAGCCAAGGTAAAGCTGCCAGCTATGGTCTGCAGGCTGCAGCCGTCTGCTTTACCCTAGCTGGCTACAAAAGATGGGGGGACCTCACGTCATTTTTTTTTAAAATTATTTATTTATTTATTTATTGGCTAAATACAAGGCTAGGCACCCTTTAGTGCCACCTGAAAGTCACTAAAGGGTGCCAGCTTAGAATATGCAGGGGGGTGGGACATTATATATGTCTTTCTCATCTATCTATCTATTCATCTATCCATCTTTCCCTCTATCCATTATCTGTCTATCTATTGATTATCTATCTATTATCTCTATTATTTATTGCAGTTCAACATAAAAAAACCACAGGGACCAACCTGCAGAAAAACCTCTGCAAAAATGCATGCGTTTTTCCCTCGGTTTTGGTGCGGTTTTTTACCGCAGGTGCGGTAATATTCAACTCCCAGAAGTTTCTCAAGAAATTTTCTTGAGAAAAATCACTTTTCTAGTGCGCACATAGCCTAAAGAAGTAATATAGTGTCTGCTAATAAGCAGAATACATGAATATAATTCCCCTATGGAACTCCCCACAGCCGCAGTAGGGGGTTAACTCGACCACTGCGCAGGACCACAGGTATGGACCTACCTGACTGCACGTATCCAGGCATAAATATGCGTGCTGTATGTCCAAACCTGGGGGACTGCGCAACCAGGAGGAGCCAACAATGAATGGGGGCAAATGGGGGCAAATTGAAGTAACAATACCTGATGGTTGGTTCCGGAGGCAAGAAGAGCCTCCTGACAGCTGTTTTGCAGCGTGCTTTTTCAAAAGCTAGTTTTTTATATATATATATATATATATATATATATATATATATATATATTATAATATAATGACCAGTCGCACACTGAAAAACCAAAATAATTTCTACCTTATAACATAAGCCCTTTGCTGGGTCCTACACTACACTGCATCTTCTCTGGGTTTTAAAAACCTACAAGATCAGCTGGTGAACAAAATGGAGGCTAATGAAGCGGCCAGGAGCTGGAGTGCAAATCCAGCAAGCAGAGCACCACTCCCTGTTATATGCATCATATAATAGAAAAAAACAGAATGAAACAGGGCTGGTTTCCCACGCTGGTACTAACCTGACTTCAAACCGTACTGGCAGCACCTTTACAATGTGAACAGGTGCGTGTCTGGATGGTGTATAAATATGAGAAAAAGAAAAAAAAAAAAAATAAATATATATATATATATATATATATATATATATATATATATATATATATATTTATTTAACACATCACTTTCTCTGTTATCATGCTTGATATCTACTATTTCGTACTGACCTGAGGCATCATACTGACACATTAGTTTTACCATATAGTGAATAGAAAAACTCCAAACCCATTTGGAATTTCACTTTTTTCACTATTTCTCCATATTTGTATTTTTTTTTCCCACTTTCCAGTACGCTATATGGTAAAACTAATGGTTTAGTTCAAAAGTACAACTCTTCCCACAAAAAATAAGCCCTCATATGGTTATATTGATAAAAAAAATGTTCCGGCTCTCGGAAGAGGGAGAGGAAAAAAACGGAAATGAAAAATGGAAAAAGAGGTTTTGCCATGAACAAAGTTAACGGCTGGCTGTATGGGGGCGGAAAGCCGAACTGCCCAGTCAGGTCAAGTCAGGGTCCCAAACTAAATTTATCTTTAGTCCAGATGAACCCGCAGAACCTGAACTTCCACGGGCCTGCTCATCTCTAATGATGTCTATCCATGTGTGTAGATGCATATTCTCTAATGTGCACACTTCTCTACAAACTGTGCTCATGGACTTGTTTTGTCGGAGGATATACTCTAAATTACAGCAGCTTTCAACCTAAAGAACCATGGAGCAAGATGGTAGCAGCTGTTGGCGTCGCACAACTGTTTCTTAGCATTTAAAGACTGGTGTAAATTCCTGATCTGTTGCTTTTAAGAGCAGTTTATTGAAAAGCAATCTCTACTTCTATGGAAATGTTATACTTGGAGACTATATAGGCAGATGGTGTATACGGTCAGTACCTATACTTTCACAAGGAAATGATTATACGCAGCACCCTGCAATATAATATTTTTTTTTTAAGTTTATGCCATTAGCAGTTTTTGCTGATAACCTGTGGTGTCGGCGACCTGGATTCTGTGTGGCAGCATTTTGTTTGTCATTCTTCGCTTCCATCTTCAAAGCGGGAGCGAGCACTGTAAAATCCTATGACACTTGCTCCTGCACTGAAAACAGAAGCCTAGCAGCTGGAAAAGGACTCTGCCTAGTTTAGTGAAGCGGGTAATTAAGAAAAAATATACACTACAGTTAAAAAGTTTAGGGTCACTTAGATATTTCTGAAAGAAAAGCACATTTTTATCAATGAAGTTGTTAACATTAAATTAAACAAATACACTCTATACATTGTTAATGTGGTAAATGACTATTCTAGCTGCAAACGTCTGGTTTTGAATGCAATATCTACATAGGTGTAGGCCCATTTCCAACAACCACCACTCCAGTGTTCTAATGGTACTTTGTGTTTGCTAACTATGTTGGAAGGTTAATGGATGTTTAGAAATCCCTTGAAAACCTTTGTGCAAGTATGTTAGCACAGCTGAAAACAGTTATGCTGATTACAGTAGCTATAAAACTGACCTTCCTTTGAGCTAGTTGAGAATCTGGAGCATTACATTTATTGGTTCCATTAAACTCTCAAAATGGCCAGAAAAAGATAATTTTCATGTGAAACTCGACAGTCTATTCTTGTTTTTAGAAATGAAGGATATTCCATGCGAGAAATTTGCCAAGAAACTGAAGATTTCCTACAACTGTGTGTACTACTCCCTTCAGAGGAGAGCACAAACATGCTCTAACCAAAGTCGAAAGATAAGTGGGAGGCCCTGCTGCACAACTGAGCAACTAGACGAATACATTAGTTTGAGAAATCGATGCCTCACAGTTCAAAGGGCAGCTTCTTTAAATAGTACCCGCAAAACGTCAGTGTCAACGTCTACATCAGGGGTCTCAAACTCGGCTGGGTGTATGGGCCGCACAGAGGAAAAAAAAATTTGGGGGGCCACATTCTTGCAGGACAAAGTGACATTTTCATTGGTACCCTATTTTTTTTTTTTTTTTTTTTACACACCTTTTGGATCACTGATTTTTAACATTTTTCACTTGTTTATTATAACGAATGTGCACATTCTTCGTTTACACATATATATATATATATATATATATATATATATATATATATATATATATATATATATAGAAAAATTGATGGTAAAAAAAAAGTCATGCCTTATTTTGAGGGGGTTTTTTTTTTTGTTTTTTTTTTTTTTACATTTTATCCCTTTCTTGTAACTAATAGTATTACAATTAGCACTATATCAAAATTTTGGCCAACATCTTTTAGTAATGTTCCCCATCATGTTGTATTGTGCCCCATCCTACAGTAATGTGCCCCATCCTTGTACCCTTGTAGCAATTTCCCTATCCTGTAGTACTGTCCCCATCATATAATTGTCCCATTCTATAGTAATGTTCCCATCCTATAGTAATGTGCCCACCTTGTCCCCATCCTATATTAATGTCCTCAGCCTTGTCCCCATCCTGTAGTAATGTCCCCATCCAATAGTAATGTTTCTATCCTTGTCCCCATCCTATAGTAATGTCCCCATCCTATAGTAATGTGCCCAGCCTTGTCCCTATCCTATAGTAATGTCCCCATCCAATAGTATTGTGCCCATCCTTGTAATGTCCACAGCCTTGTTCCCATCCTATAGTCATGTGCCCACCTTGTCCCCATCCTATAGTAATGTCCCCATCCTATAATAAGGTGGTGGCAGCGGCTGAAAGGGGGCAGTGGCTATAACTTACCGATCGATCTCCAGTCCTCAGCTTCCACAGACGCAGGAGTGAAAGTGAGGGGAGCGGTCTCCGGCCCCAGATCCACAGTGATTGGAGAGATTGGTCACAAGGCCGGTCTCTCCAATCAGAGCTGGGGGCGGGTGAAACAGAGGTCACCCAGCTCCAGCCAATTATCAGGGCTATAGCTGCACTGATCATGGCTGGATTTCAATGTTTGAGCCATTTTCAATGGCTGAAACATTACAGTGGCTGTGATTGGCTGAGCGGCGTTCGTCAGCCAATCACAGTCTCCATTGGTCCGGGGAGGAGACACCACCCCTCCTGAGGTCAGGCAGAGATCCCCTCCTCCCCGAATCTAAGGTATTTGCAAAGCAATCGCAGCCACCGGGGCTCCGGGGCCACAATCTCGCCATGACATACTGGGTACGTCATGGGTCCTTAAGTACCAGGGAGCCATGACGTACCCAGTACGTCATATGTCGCTAAGGGATTAATGTGCCGTCCTTCACATACACAAACAAAAAAAACCAAACCACCATTCTTCTCACCTGTCCCGCGTTCCCTCGGCTGCCTTATCTCTGCTTCGTGTGGCCCCCCTGGACCGTGCCCCTGTTGACTATAGCGGCCGGTGCAGGAGCCGCAGCCCCTGGCAGCGATTTATGTCAGATGAATGTTTTGCCAGCGCTGCATTCAGAGTCGGCGTGCAGCGCCGGCAAAACATTCATCTGACAAAGCACAGACAGTGGCTGCGGCTCCTGCACCGGCCGCTATAGTCAACAGGGGCACAGGCCTGGGGGCCACACGAAGCGGCCTGAGGGGCCGCTTGCGGCCTGCGGGTAGCGTGTTTGAGACCTCTGGTCTACATTGAAGAGGTGACTTCGGGATGCTGGCCTACAGGGCAGAGTGGCAAAGAAAAAGCTATATCTGAGACTGGCTGATAAAAGGAAAAGATTAATATAGGCAAAAAAACACAGACATTGGACAGAGGAAGATTAGAAAAAAGTGTTATGGACATACAAATCGAAGTTTGAGGTGTTTGGCTCACACAGAAGAACATTTGTGAGATACAGAACTACTGAAAAGATGCTGGAAGAGTGCCTGACACCAACTGTCAAGCATGGTGGAGGTAATGTGATGGTCTGGGGTTGCTTTGGTGCTGGTAAAGTGTGAGATTTGTACAAGGTAAAAGGGATTTTGAAAAAGAAAGGCTATCACTCCATTTTGCAATGCCATGCCATACACTGTGGACAGCGCTTGATTAAAGCCAATTCCATCCTACAACAGGACAATGACACAAAGCACACCTTCAAATTATGCATAAACTATTTAGTGAAGAAACAGGCAGCTGGTATTCTATCTGTAATGGAGTGGCCAGCCCAGTCACCAGATCTCAACCCTATTGAGCAGTTGTGGGGGCAGCTTGATCGTATGGTACGCAAAAAGTGCCCATCAACCCAATCCAACTTGTGAGAGGGGCTTCTGGAAGCATGGGGTGAAATATCTCCAGATTACCTCAGCAAATTAACAGCTAGAATGCAAAAGTCTGCAAAGCTGGAATTGCTGCAAAGGAGTATTCTGTGACGAAAGCAAAGTTTGAAGGAGAAAATTATTATATCAAGTAAAAATCATTATTTGTAACCTAGTCAATGTCTGGACTATATTCTCTATCAACTCATTTGATAAAAGTGTTATTTTTCATGGAAAATACAAAATTGTCTGGGTGTGCACATTTATTTTATTTATTTATTTATTTTTATTTATATATATTGTGAGGTAGCGCGGTCGGCTGCGCAGCAGAAGACACGGGATCCAGGCATATAGGTTCACAGCACACGGTGTTTTATGTCCAAACAAAAATCCACAGCAATATACATGTCTCTCCAGCAGAGACTCAGGGAGTTGTGATCACTCCCTCACACCCGGCACACCTGCCCCTCGTTCCTGTTTCCATTTAACCCTTCCTTCAGCCTGTAGGGAAACAGCATTAACCCTAGAGTGGATTTACTTTCTATCATGGAGTGAGCACAACCGGGGCGAGACATACCGGCCGTCATAGATAACCCCGGTCACAGTCTCACATACCCCCCCCCTCAGTTCAAGCGTGCGGGGTTGAACTCCCGCCATCAAACACGGGCTGCGGGACAAGGCATCGGCGTTGACCTGCAACCTACCGGCCCGGTGTTCAACCGTAAACCGGAAGTTCTGCAGAGAAAGGAACCACCGGGTAACCCGGGCATTCCGTTCCTTGGCGGACCTCATCCAGACCAGCGGAGAGTGATCAGTCACCAAGCGAAACTGCCGTCCCAGCAGGTAATAGCGTAGGGACTCCAAGGCCCATTTAATCGCCAGGCACTCCTTCTCCACTACGCTATAATTCCGCTCGGGAGGGGTGAGCTTCCTACTCAAGAAGGTGACGGGGTGTTCCTCCCCCTGAACCACCTGAGACAGCACTGCCCCCAGGCCGACCTCAGAGGCGTCAGTCTGTACTATGAACTCCTTCCGGAAATCAGGGTTGACCAGAACGGGTTGTCCGCACAGGACCCCCTTCAGGGCCCGGAAGGAGTCCTCGGCCTGCGGAGTCCAGCGCACCATGACGGACTTCTTGCCTTTGAGAAGGTCCGTCAAGGGGGCTGATAGTCCCGCAAAATCTCTTACAAACCTCCTGTAGTACCCCACGATACCCAGGAAGGCCCTAACCTGCTTTGTGGTCAGGGGTCTAGGCCACTTCTGGATCGCCTCAACCTTGTTAATTTGGGGCTTTATCACTCCTTGGCCTATCACGTAGCCCAAGTAGCGGGCTTCCGTGAGTCCCAACGCACATTTCTTGGGATTGGCTGTCAATCCGGCTGTTCGAAGCGCGTCCACCACCGCTTGTACCTGTTCCAAGTGGGTCTGCCAATCGGGGCTGTAAATAATGATGTCATCAAGGTACGCTGATGCATACGCCTGGTGGGGTTCCAGCACTAAGTCCATCAACCTCTGGAACGTGGCCGGAGCGCCATGTAACCCAAAAGGCAAGACAACATAGTGGAAGAGACCCTCCGGCGTAACAAAAGCGGTTTTCTCCTTGGCGGACTCCGTCAGTGGCACCTGCCAGTACCCCTTGGTCAGGTCGAGCGTGGTAAAATATCGCGCCTGTCCCAGCCTATCAATCAGCTCATCCACCCGGGGCATGGGGTAGAGATCGAACTTGGATATTTCGTTCAATCTCCGGAAGTCATTGCAGAACCTTAAGGAGCCATCGGGTTTTGGTATTAGGACAATGGGACTAGCCCATTCACTCCGGGATTTTTCGATGACCCCCAGGCGTAGCATTGTCTTCACTTCTTCTGATATGGCTTGTCTTCGAGCCTCCGGCACGCGGTATGACTTCAGGCGTACCTTCAGGTGGGGCTCGGTGACAATGTCATGTTGTATCAGACTGGTCCTACCCGGCAACTCGGAGAAGACATCGGGGTTCTGCTGAACCAGCCGTCTGGCCTCTCGCCTCTGTTGCTTGGTGAGGGCTTCTCCGATCCTTACTTCCGGTTCGTCCTCTCCGGAGGTCGCTGAAGCCGGGAGTGAACGACCCGAAGAGGAGGGAGATGGGGGAAACTCAACCATCAGGCTTTCCCGTTCCTGCCACGGTTTTAATAGGTTGACATGGTATATTTGTTCAGGTTTCCGCCTACCGGGCTGCAATACTTTATAGTTGACCACCCCGACTTTTTCCTTTATCTCGTAGGGGCCTTGCCACTGAGCCAGGAATTTACTCTCCGCCGTGGGGATTAATACCAACACCCGATCCCCGGGTTTAAAGGTCCGCACGGTGGCTTGTCTATTATAGCGGCCGCTTTGCGCGGCCTGAGCCTCCTGTAAATGCTCCTTCACAATTGGCATGACCGCGCTTATGCGGTTCTGCATTCCTAAAATGTGTTCAATCACACTTTTATGGGGGGTGGGCTCTTGCTCCCATGTTTCCTTTGCCAGGTCCAACAATCCCCGGGGATGTCGCCCGTATAACAATTCAAAAGGCGAAAACCCCGTGGATGCCTGTGGCACCTCTCGGATGGCAAACATCAAATAGGGAAGCATCATATCCCAGTCCTTCCCGTCTTTGGAGATCACCCTTTTTAGCATGGTTTTCAGGGTTTTATTGAATCGTTCTACTAACCCATCCGTCTGAGGATGATACACAGACGTACGCAACTGCTTGATCTGGAGTAGCCGGCATAGTTCTTTGGTCACTTTAGACATGAATGGGGTCCCCTGATCCGTAAGGATCTCCTTGGGCAACCCCACCCGGCAGAACACAGAAAACAACTCCCGAGCTATAAGCTTCGCCGCAGTATGTCTGAGAGGTATCGCCTCTGGATACCGGGTGGCATAGTCAACGATCACTAGGATGTGTTGGTGCCCTCGAGCAGACTTTACGAGGGGCCCCACCAGATCCATCCCTATCCGTTCAAAAGGGACTTCTATAATGGGTAACGGCACCAACGGACTGCGAAAGTGGACCAGTGGTGCGGTAAGCTGACACTCCGGGCAGGTTTCGCAGAACCGTTTTACCTCCCCAAAGACCCCGGGCCAATAGAACCTTTGCAATATTCGCTCCTGCGTTTTCTTGACCCCTAGGTGGCCACTCATCAGATGTTTATGAGCCAAGTCGAGGACCCGCCGGCGATACGGCTGGGGCACCACCAACTGCTCCACCCCCACGCCCCGTATTTCATCTACCCGGTAGAGTAAATCCTGTTTAAGAGCGAAATGGGGGTACCTTACCTGGGCACCGGGCAGCTGGGCCACCCCGTCAATTACTAACACCCTATTCCGGGCATGTATTAACGTAGGGTCCTGGAGTTGGGCTGTCCCAAACGCATCCGGGGATGCCTCCAAGTCCGGGATGGGCTCGACCGTCTCAGCCTCTCCTGCCAATACCTCTAGGGGCGACCTATCGGGTTCACATTCTGTCCCTATCATGGGGACCCCTACGGCAGGTGTCCCGGATTCAGGATTGTAGGGCTCAGGCCCCGGACTGACCAATATCGGAGGGGACCTAGGGGTTCCCTTCCATAAAGTCCAAAAATAGGGCAGATCCCGTCCTAGGATCACGTCATAAGGAAGAGTGTTAAGCAGTCCCACCTCATGTTGCACCTGACCGCAAGGTGCTGTGATGGTGACAATCCCCGTGGGATAGTCTCGGCGGTCCCCATGTATGCAAACCACCCCCACGGTACGTCCTGTGGCCTTTACTTTAGCCCTCAAGGTGGATCGCACAAGGGTCACTAAGCTTCCGGAATCCAACAATCCTGTAACCGGACATCCATTCACCTGTATTTGGCACAAGTGGGGCTCAGTCTCTGGGGGAACCAGGTCAGCGGTACACACCACCTGAGCATACATTGAACCCCGCCGGGTAACCCCACAATCCATGGGCTCCGTGGTCAGGGGACACTGGGCTTCCATATGTCCCACCCGCTGGCACCGCCAACATCTAATAGGGAAGGAAACCCCCTTGACAAGTTGTCGTTTAGGGTACATGGCCTTCCGGCCCTCAGGAACGGCGGGCACGGCCTCAGCCAGGATGGTAGCGGACTCCTGTACCGGTGTCGGCGGTGGGTCCTTGGCCCTAGGCTTGGAGGGGCCGGACCGACGGGCGGTACGCAAAGTCTCAGTGTCCCGTATCAAGTCCTGCGTAGCCACATGCCGCTCTACCAGGGACACTAATTGGTCCAGGGTACTCGGGTCACCCAGTCCTACCCACCGTTGAACGGTGACGGGTAAAGTGCGCACAAAACGATCCACTACTACCCTTTCCACCATTTGCGCCGGGCTCAGAGTGTCAGGCTGCAACCACTTTTTTACAAGATGTAATAAGTCATAGGCCTGGGAGCGTACGGGTTTGGCTTCCTCATAGAACCACTGATTTACCCGCTGAGCCCGTACATAGGTATTCACCCCCAACCGAGCCAGTATTTCGGCTTTCAGGGTCACATAGTCAATGGCGTCCTCGGTACCGAGGTCCAGGTACGCTTTTTGGGGTTCCCCCGTCAGATAGGGCGACAATACCTCAGCCCACTGGGGGTCGGCAGCTTTTCCCGCTCGGCCACCCGCTCAAACACTGCCAGGAACGCTTCCACATCATCCCCCGGGGTCATCTTTTGCAACGCTTGTCTCACCGCTTTCCGGACGCTGCCGTCGTCACCCGGTCCCGGGGTTGTTGCTGCCGGTCCGGCACGGATTGACTTGGCCAGGAGAACCATCTGTTCTTGGTGCCTTTTTTCCTGCAATTTCAAGGATTGCTGGTGCTGTTGCTGCTGTTGCTCCAACGTCCGGAGCAGGTGGGTATTCACCTGTTGTTGCTGTGCATTAGCCTCTTGTTGTTGTGCATTAGCCTGCTGCTGCTGTGCATTAGCCTGAGCCAAATGCCTTAGTATGTCCTCCATGGCGTCGCTGGGTTTGGGCCGTAGTATAGCTGCTTGAATCCAGGACATGTGCTACCGGATCACCAGAAAAGGAAGTACACCTCACCGGGCTGGCATGCCCGCCGATTCTCCACCATATGTGAGGTAGCGCGGTCGGCTGCGCAGCAGAAGACACGGGATCCAGGCATATAGGTTCACAGCACACGGTGTTTTATGTCCAAACAAAAATCCACAGCAATATACATGTCTCTCCAGCAGAGACTCAGGGAGTTGTGATCACTCCCTCACACCCGGCACACCTGCCCCTCGTTCCTGTTTCCATTTAACCCTTCCTTCAGCCTGTAGGGAAACAGCATTAACCCTAGAGTGGATTTACTTTCTATCATGGAGTGAGCACAACCGGGGCGAGACATACCGGCCGTCATAGATAACCCCGGTCACAGTCTCACAATATATATATATATATATATATATATATATATATATATATAATGTGCCCACATATATATATATATATATATATATATATATACTACAATATATATATGTGTGTGTGTGTGTGTGTGTGTGTGTGTGTGTGAAAAATATGAAAATTGAAGAATTCTGCACTATAATAATTTTTTTGTGGAAGTACACTTCAAGCCCACTTTGCTAGGGTATTCATTCAGACCCCCAATGAAGACATATTCCTTATATTCACATATAGATTAAAATTTCTAATTGTGATGATAAAAAAAAGTAGGATTGCCTCCTAAACCAGTGCACATTTACAGAAACAACTTAAAAGCGTTGTCCGGGACATGTGGTATCCCCGCCGATCAACTGTTTCCAGAGCCCTCAATGACCAGAACTAGTCAGTTGCGGAGCTACAAAGCACAGGTTTGTCAACTATATACTGCACATCCGCCCCTGGTTCAAGTCAATTGTGAGTGGATGAGTAATTCCTGGCCATGCCACCTTTTTGTTGACAGAGCTGTTTTGTGCAGCTCCACAACTGAGTAGTTTTGGTCACCAACAGCACCCGGGAACAGCTGATTGGTGCGGGTGTCGGTTGTCGCACTTCCACTCATTAAATATCGATGACCTATCCTAAGAACTCTGATAGTGCAATCTAATGCGCTCCAGCAGGGATCGTGCCGTTCCCCGCCGCCATCTGTGGCCTCGTGTCGCGATCTTGAGGCATCAATGGATTGTCTTGACAGCGCAGGATCAGATGATGACTCTGTCACTGCCATGACTCACTTTCTGCTGATCAGAGTAGTGCTGAATCATTGTTCTGATCAGCAGAAGCAATCAGATAGTGTATCCATAAACTCTCCTAGGGGGACTAGTAACATCAATAAAAAAAAGTAATAAAAGTGTTTAAAAAATAAAAATAAATAAAAAAAATAAAAAACATATATATATATATGTTTCCCCGATAGTAAGACACCCCCGATAGTAAGACGTACTGGGGGTTTTGGGGGGGTCGGCTAATGTAAGACGTACCCCGAAAGTAAGACGGAGTAAAAATTTATTTATTTATTTTTTTTCTTCTTTACAGTACAGTTACAGCGGCCGAGCGCTCAGCTGAGCGCCCTGACATGCCGCCGGCATATGACAGCTCTCAGCTGAGAGCCCTGACATGCCGGCGGCAAAGCGCTCAGCTGAGCGCCCTGACTTGCCGGCGGCAAAGCGCTCAGCTGAGCGCCCTGACTTGCCGGCGGCAAAGCGCTCAGCTGAGCGCCCTAACATGCCGGCGGTCGAGCGCTCAGCTGAGCGCCCTGACATGCCGCCGGCATGTGACAGCTCTCAGCTGAGAGCCCTGACATGCCGGCGGCAAAGTGCTCAGCTGAGCGCCCTGACTTGCCGGCGGCAAAGCGCTCAGCTGAGCACCCTAACATGCCGGCGGCCGAGCGCTCAGCTGAGCGCCCTGACATGCCGCCGGCATGTGACAGCTCTCAGCTGAGCGCCCTGACTTGCCGGCGGCTTAGCGCTCAGCTGAGAGCTGACACATGCCGGCGGTCGGGCGCTCAGCTGAACGCCCTGACATGCCAGCGGCTGAGCGCTCAGCTGAGAGCTGACACATGCCGGCGGTCGGGCGCTCAGCTGAACGCTCGGCTACCGAGAAATGTTGCAGTAATGTTGTCCGTGGTCCATCAGGACCATGGACAACATACGAAATCACGCAGCCTCAGTGCCCTCATGTGCAGCCACTGGTGGTTAAGTTTCCTTAACTTGCGGTACACTTAGGGCGCAATCGCGGCAAGTCCCCATACGGTACATTGCATGGAGACTTGCTGCGATTGCTGTGGGATTTTTTCCAATATAAGACATACCCCGAAAGTAAGACATAGTGGCACTTTTGGGGGTAAAAAGAATGTAAGACACTGTCTTACTCTCGGGGAAACACGGTATATATATATATATATATATATATATATATATATATTTTTTTTTTTTTTTTTTTAATACATTTCTGGTTTTTTTCACCATTTAGATAAAAGTAAAACTATGCATGTTTGGTATCTAAGAACTCGTACTGACCTGAGGACTAGAGTTGAGCGCGGTTCGTGGTTTGTGGTTCTCCAGTTCGCGGCTTGAGTGATTTTGGGGGCTGTTTTAGATCGAACTAGAACTCGAGCTTTTTTGCAAAAGCTCGATAGTTCTAGATACGTTCGAGAACGGTTCTAGCAGCAAAAAAAACAGCTAATTCCTAGCTGGCTTTCCGCTGTAATAGTGTAAGTCACTCTGTGACTCACACTATTATGACATTTCAGTGTATAGTGTGCGGGAACAGCGCATTCAGATCACTATCGCCATTTTTTTTTTTTTTTTCCTTGTCTTCCTTCCCTAAGCGCGCGCGTGTAGTGGGGAGGGCCAGCATGTCAGCCAATCCCAGACACACACACAGCTAAGTGGACTTTTAGCCAGAGAAGCAACGGCATGTGTGATAGGATGTCCATGTCACATGTCCCTGCATTATAAAAACGAGTATCTGCCCGTCCGGACGCCATTATCTCTTCTGCGTCCTTGGTGTCAGACATCACTGGCGCAGCTCCTATCGCCGATACAGCTGTATTACGCTCCATACACAGCGCTGGACAGCTTAGGGATAGCACTTTCTATCAGTCCTTTTAAGGGCTCATACCGGCAGGGTCAGAGCCATAGGTGACAGGTCCTGAAAACAGAGTTTAACAGCTACACAAGATGACAGCGTCTGTGTAGCTAAGGTCAGGGATTTCCTCGTTGCATTTCCCCATTAGGAGGGATAGAAAGGCAGGCTTCCTTTCCTCTACCCAGAGACCCACAACCCTGCCACTGTACCCTCCTGCCCTTTGCACACTCCAACTCATTGTTACTAAGCCATTATACTAGCAAACACTGAGTGAACCTAGTGGCATCCTAAACGTGGCTATTGGACGTCTGTATAGTCCCAGTAGTGCACAGATATTTGCAGCACGTCTGCCTGCATTGCACACTCCAACTCATTATAACTAAGCCATTATACTAGCAAACACTGAGTGAACCTAGTGGCATCCTAAACGTGGCTATTGGACTTCTGTATAGTCCCACTAGTGCACAGATATTTGCAGCACGTCTGCCTGCATTGCACACTCAAACTCATTATAACTAAGCCATTATACTAGCAATGTATGCTGCCAGTTTAAGGGCCGTAGTTGCATTGTCAGGGATATTTATTCTTTATTATTCTGCTGTTAATAAAGCTAGACCACCGCTGCAATCTACACCACCTCTCAATTTTTACTACCACATTTTCAGTGCACAATCTTGTCGCAATCAACATGAGTGGCAAAATGACAGATGCTGGTGGAAAGGGGAAGAGGCGTGGTGGAAAAGGAAAAAAAGGGTTTGTCCGTGGGGAAGGTGGCAAAGCTCCATTATCATCTGCTGAAGATAGACCATCTACCAGCAAAAGTAAGATGTCTACTACTTACCGTGGACAATCCGATGTGCTCCCTTTTTTACGGACACGAACAACAGGAACAAAGGTAGATGATGGCCAAAAAAGGAAAATGCTTGAATGGATCTCAAGTGGTCCAACAAGTGCCCTCTCAGCCACTTCAAGTACCGCATCCAAAAAACAACAGTCCTCTGAGTTGTCATCCCAATCAAACTTGCTTTCTCCCAGCTCTGAAGTCTCCATCAGCCCTGCACAGTATGGTGGAACTGAGATGGCTGAGTCTGCAGAGCTGTTCAGTCACACTATAGCCTGGGAATCAGAGGTCTGCTCCCAAGCTACAGTGAGTACAGACCAGGAAATGGTCTGCAGTGATGCCCAGAACCTTTGTGACTCTGATTCAGGCCGTGAGGACCAAGTTTCTGAGCATAATGTTGTCCCTTTGTCACAAACTGTAACACCTGTGGTTATAGACACTGAGGAACATACTGATGACGATGAGACGCAGATACCAGATTGGGATGACAACTTAAATATTCGGTCAGGGCAAGAAGAGGCTCGGTCTGAGGGGGAGGGGAGTGCGAACACAACAATTGATGAGAAAGTTCTAGATCCCACCTACTGTCAACCCCCAGTCAGGCACTCGAGGAGGTCAACAGAGGCGGTGGAGGAGGTTGCAACCGACGATGAAGTTACCTTGCGCCTTCCTGGACAGAGTCGGAGCACTGGTAGCACGTCTACAACTGCATCATCAGCCACCACTCTGCCTCTGAGCACTAGTCGGGGGGGCTCAGCAGGTCGCATGCCCTCTAAGCCTTGCCTAGCCTGGTCCTTTTTTGACATAGAAAAAAATCGCCCAAATTATGTGATGTGTAAAATTTGTCGTGATTCTGTTAGTAGAGGTCAAAACCTCAGCAGTTTGACAACTTCTTCCATGAATCGTCACATGAATAAATATCATAGGTCCCGGTGGGAAGCTCACCGTGCTGCAATGCGGCCTAGCGGAGCGAACCATCCACGGCCTGCCCCTTCCAGTGCATCCGCGCGCTCTTCATCTTCTAGGACTGTGGGGACAGCTGTCACACCTGGTTTTCCACGCACAACTTCCACCACTGTAACCGCAACAGGCAGTTTGCTTGGTAGGTTGTCAGTTGGTTTGGAAGGGGAAACAAGTGAGTGTGTACAGCTCTCTCAGACATCGATAGCACAAACGTTGGATGAAGGCAACATCATGTCTCCGCCTGCACTTTCCTCACAAACCTGCATTTTTCCAGGGACACCCTACTCAACACCGTCTACACACAGCAACCAGATCTCTGTCCCTCAGATGTGGTCAAATAAAAGGCCATTTCCTGCGACCCATGACAAAGCTAAGAGGTTGACTCTATCCCTCTGTAAGCTCTTGGCTACCGAAATGCTGCCTTTCCGCCTAGTGGACACACAGGATTTTAGAGACCTTATGTCTGTTGCTGTGCCCCAGTACCAGATGCCTAGTCGCCACTACTTCTCTAAGAAAGGTGTGCCCGCGCTACACCAGCATGTCGCACACATCATCACCGCTTCCTTGAGAAACTCTGTGTGTGAACGGGTGCATTTCACCACCGATACTTGGACCAGTAAGCATGGACAGGGACGTTACATGTCGCTGACTGGGCACTGGGTAACTATGGTGATAGATGGTGAAGGGTCTGCTGCACAAGTCTTGCCGTCCCCACGACTTGTGTGTCAATCCTCTGTCTGTCCAAGTTCCGCCACTGCTTCTGCCTCCTCCACCTCATCTGGGTCCTCCACCTCCGCCCCAAGCCTGCCTGGTCAGGCCAACAGCGTTCTCACTGCGCAGAATGAATCACGCACCCCTCATTACTATGCTGGCAGCAGAGCGCAACGGCATCAGGCGGTCTTTAGCTTCACATGTCTTGGGAATAGGAGTCACACAGCTGACGAGTTGTGGTCAGCTCTGCGGTCCGAGTTTAATAAATGGTTGTCTCCACTCAACCTGCAGCCTGGTAAGGCCGTGTGCGACAATGCTGCAAACCTGGGTGCGGCCCTTCGCCTGGGCAAGGTGACACACGTGCCTTGTATGGCTCACGTGTTGAACCTTGTTGTCCAGCAATTTTTAGCACACTATCCCGGCCTAGATGGCCTTCTGACCAGGGCACGAAAACTGTCTGCTCACTTCCGCCATTCAACCGTCGCAGCTGAGCGACTTGCATCGCTCCAGAAGTCTTTTGGCCTGCCGGTTCATCGCCTGAAATGCGATGTGACGACACGCTGGAATTCGACTCTCCACATGTTACAGCGACGGTGGCAGCACCGCCGAGCCCTGGTGCAATACGTCATGACGTATAGCCTGGGCCAACGAGATGCAGAGGTGGGGCAGATCACCCTGATGGAGTGGTCTCAGATCAAGGACCTATGCACCCTTCTGCACAGTTTCGACATGGCGACGAATATGTTTAGCGCTGACAATGCCATTATCAGCATGACAATTCCAGTCATTTACATGCTGGAGCACACGCTAAACACTATTCGGAGTCAGGGGGTGGGACAACAGGAAGGGGAGGAACTACAGGAGGATTCATATGCGCAAGGGACAACAACATCACCAAGGTCCAGACGTTCATCATCACCAACGCAGCAGGCATGGGACCATGGTGGACAGGGATCAACAAGGGCGCATAGTAGCAGGCGAAATGTTGAGGAAGGTGCAGGAGAACATGAAGAAATGGAGGACGAACTGTCCATGGACATGGAAGACTCAGCGGATGAGGGAGACCTTGGTCAAATTTCAGTTGAAAGAGGTTGGGGGGAGATGTCAGAGGAAGAAAGAACGGGTAGCACCTCTATGCCACAAACACAGCGTGGACTTGGTCCGCATGGCTGCGCAAGACACATGAGTGCCTTCTTGTTGCACTACCTCCAACATGACCCTCGTATTGTCAAAATTAGAAGTGATGATGACTACTGGATTGCCACACTATTAGATCCCCGGTACAAGTCCAAATTTTGTGACATAATTCCAGCCATAGAAAGGGACGCACGTATGCAGGAGTATCAGCAGAAGCTGTTACTCGATCTTAGCTCGGCTTTTCCACCAAACAACCGTGCAGGTGCAGGGAGTGAATCTCCCAGTTGTAACTTGACAAACATGGGACGGTCTCGTCATCTTCAACAGTCTACCCGTACCAGTAGGACCGTATCTGGTGCTGGTAACAGCAATTTTATGGAATCTTTTCATAATTTTTTTAGACCCTCCTTTGCAAGGCCACCAGAGACAACAAGTGTGACACATAGTCAACGGCTGGAGAGGATGATACAGGAGTGTCTCCAAATGAACATCGATGCCATGACTTTGCAAATGGAGCCTTGCTCATTTTGGGCTTCAAATCTAGAAAAATGGCCAGAGCTCTCCAGTTACGCCTTGGAGATTTTGTCGTGTCCAGCTGCCAGCGTTGTCTCTGAACGTGTCTTCAGTGCTGCTGGGTGTGTGCTGACAGATAAGCGCACGCGTCTGTCCAGTGACAATGTGGACAGACTAACGTTCATCAAAATGAACAAGTCATGGATCCACCAGGAATTTGCTACCCCTGTGTCATCCTGGGGAGAGTAAATGCTTGTGGATTTGGAATGTGCTTGATGCAAATTTAGCTGTGAAGTGTACAGCTGGGGCACAACTGCTGCCACTGAAGGGGTAGGTGCGTGTGGGGCCCAATTTTTGGAAAAAAGGGAGACTCCGCTTGGAGTAACCCTTGCTTACATTGTTTTTAAAAGAAGCCAAGATGAACAGATCTGGGATCAGGAAAGACTTTGCTACCTACCCCGGTGTCATCCTGGGGACGGTTAAGTATGGCGTATTTTTGAATGTGCTTGATGCAAATCTAGCTGTGAAGTGTACAACTAGGACACAAGTGCTGCCACTGAATGGGTGGGTGTGTGTGGGGCCCAATTTTTGGATAAAAGGGAGACTCCGCTTGGAGTAACCCTTGCTTACATTGTTTTTAAAAGAAGCCAAGATGAACAGAGCTGGGATCAGGAAAGACTTTGCTACCTACCCCGGTGTCATCCTGGGGACGGTTAAGTATGGCGTATTTTTGAATGTGCTTGATGCAAATCTAGCTGTGAAGTGTACAACTGGGGCACAACTGCTGCCATTGAAGGGGTGTCTGTGTGGCCCAATTTTTGGAAAAAAGGGAGACTCCGCTTGGAGTCACCTTGCGGTGTTTTACATGATTTTAGAAGGGCATGCCATGCCTATATCTGTGTCTCGTCCTCTTTTTCCTCGTAACGCTGTTTTGTTTTCACATGAGAATTTGTCCTTGTCACTTTCCCATGTGTTTGTGTTGTGTTGTGAATTGTTTGTCACCTTTTGGACACCTTTTGAGGGTGTTTTCTAGGTGTTTTTATGTGTTTGTGAATGCCTGCCATTGTTTCCTATGCAGTTCGAGTTCGGTTCGTCGAACGTTCGACGAACCGAACTCGAACGGGAGTTCCGTTCGGCGAACCGACCTCGAGCCGAACCGCGACCGGTTCGCTCATCTCTACTGAGGACCTGAGGAATTATAATGCCAGGTCAGTTTTTCAAAATAGTGAACATGGTAAATAAAAAAAAAAAAACAAAAACAAAAAACAATCCTGCAATAGTACTTTTTTTTGCAATTTCGCCGCACGTGTAATTTTTTCCCCGTTTTCCAGTACAATATAGGGCAGAATGAATGGTGTCATTCAAAAGTACAACTCATCTTGCAAATAAAAAGCCCTCATATGGCTATACTGAGGGAAAAATAAATAAAATAAAATCAACCGGGAATGAAGGTGTTACATTCCTAAAACTTTTTCTTTGATATAGAATGTTTACTTGTTGGTATGAAAACTAGGGTCTCATGGACCCCATGCGACTAACAATGCAAGTATTTTGGCACGACTAACTGAAGAATAAAGGGAATTGGTCTGCAGGCTTTTGCTATGTAATCTGAGGATAGCATGCTGTAACGGTTACAATGCTGAATTCAGGGATATGTCAATTATTAGGCTGTGTGCTGTTGTTTAATTATAGTAAAGGTTTTATCACCCGGTGATTATTGGACTTCAGGACTGGCAAAGTCGCTGTCAATAGATAATATAAATAGAAAGCTTTTCTATGGGTAGGGTTAGCTTTCTATTACATCTAAGGACTGCATCCAGTAAACTAAATGATGCATCATTGGAATCAGAATCTCCTTGCCTACATCATGGTGCTCTCAGATGAGATAGCAAAAAGCTTCTGACAAATTCCCTTTAATAGCTATAATAATATCAATATTTTTTTACATGTCAGATTCCCTTTAACGAAATTGTAGAATGCCTCAAATTTTGTAGCTTGATACTCTTGCTTACTAGTTTAGTAATTTAGTAGGTAAGTGATAGCTGCAGTTTGCAGCAATAATTCGTCACAGATCCATCTTTATAATTCATCTTTCACCTTTTAGTTTTGTATTGCACCATTTGTCAAGGTTTAGAGATCCCTTTAGATCCATGGGGAACTGTGGATTAGTTGGCCACAGTATTTTACTTTAAAAGGGTTGTCCGACAACAAATAAATTGTTAAGCATGATGAAAAATTAATAAACAGAGGGTTACTCTCCTTACAGCGCCCCCACTCATCCAGCGCAGGCCCCCCATGAGCTCTGCAGCATATCCAGAAGTGGTGTCTACCCCATTTGAAAGTCAAAGCACTGCTGTAGCCTGTGATTGGCTGCAGTCAGGTGACTGGAATAGAGCATCATTTGATGTTTCTCCAATAACGCTCTCTTCTAGTCACCTGACTGCTGTAGCTAATTACAGGGTGTATTGGTCCTGTTACTTTTGAATGGAGCTGACACCACTTCTGGAGATGGCTCAGACCTCTGCAGGGGCCTGCATCAGATTCTGTGGAGACACTGGAAAGTGAGTATGGCTCTGTTTATTATTTCAAATCCATGCCTAAAAATGTTTCACTGTTTGACAACCCTGTTAAATGTAACCTGTCAGGTGCAATATGCACCCAGAGTCACAAGCAGTTCTGGGTACATATTGCTAATCTCTGCCTAACTGTCCCTGTATACAATAGCATAGATAAAGATATCTTCAGAAAAAGTATTTCTAAAGATCCTTTGTGATATGCTAATGAGCACAGGAACTAGTCGCAAGGGCGATAGTTCCTGTGCTTATTTCTCCCTTTTAGCATGGTAGTTTACCCACAGGGGCGTGCTAACATCCTATTCAATGTAGCATCGGTGGCGCGCGTACCTGTGTCTGCTGTCACCACTGATCAGAAGTCCAGGCACTTCCGATCATGCACACCAGACCTCTCTGAAGCTGGGTCGCGTACACCTGGCTTCATATGGCGCATGACCGGAAGTGCCTGGACTTCTCATCAGCGGTGACAGTGGACACAAGTATGCATGTCACCGTTGATGATGCTATGGACATGCTACCATGCTAACACCCTTGCTAGTCCCTGCTCTCATTAGCATTTCATAAAAGATCCTTAGAAATACTTTTTATGAAAATCTCTTTATCTATGCTAGTGTATACAGGGACAGTTAGGCAGGGAATAGCAATATGTACCCAGAACTGCTCATGGTTCTGGGTGCATATATGACCTGACAGGTTCCCTTTAAGACTGTATGTGCTGAAGTCCTGAGCTCTTTTTATTATATGCATTTTCCATGCACTGATTGAGATACTTCACAGTTCAGCGTAGTCTCAGCACAGTAGTTACTTTGCAGCCTATTCGAGCACCATTCTGATACGTTCCCTTTCTGCTTAGCCAGATACCCTGCTCACAGTAGTACAGGAATGCGAGGAAATATTAGCAGTCTGACATAAATAATATGATGTCCAGTTACATTAGGTCACTAGGGGCAGCTGTGGGTAATTGCTGTGATTATTTAATATTATTTTTGGACAGCATTGTCTTCTGTGAATAAAGATACTGTGGAAACAGGGAGTTGAGAGGCAAACATAATAATGGAAGTTACTGAAAACAACGTGCAAATTCCTGTGACAAAAAATCTTGCCAGGAATTTGCCAGCAGACCTGTCCTGAAGCACAGATATCTCTGCTGAAAGCAGACTCTGCTCTGAATTACTGCGCCCAGATGATTCCGGGACACAAATAAAATAGTTAAACTCTTCTACTGAATCCTCACTTTTTGGTTTGGAAAAGACACTTGAATTGTTACCCAATTTTCAGATTAAACACATTATTCATAAAGCAATACTTGGTCCCATCTCTCCAGCCACATTCTCAGTAATACAACCACATCACACTAAAAATGTATTACCTCAAACCCACTGAATAGAATGTTTGTTGTCAATTTTTCTCTCTCCGCTCGGTTCCTCGCTAAAAGCACCAAAAGGATGCCTAGTTTTAGCCATCAGAATGTAGCAATTTTCTTACTTTTGTATGTCTGCATTCTTGGAGACATAACTGTTATTTTAGCTAATTGATTGATACTCGCAATGGCACACAAGACCTGAGGGCTTTTATTAGGCTATGATTGTGCAGACTAGATGGTGACAGAGAGTAGTCATTAGATTACTTACCTCCCTGTGCACTTGTAAATTCTACAAATTCTGATTCCACTCTAAAGAACACCCCAAAATGCGTAATTTTATGCTAAAGTAGTGATCCTTTTTAGGCCTAGTTCCAGTGGCTGTCCCAGCAAATTCGGAACTTGTCCGATATGCTGTTGGAGTGGGATTTGTAGTCTTGTCGACACCAGCTGCTGAAGGCTTGGACATACTTCCTAGGTTTGTGCCATAAATGTTCTGTACAATAGGTCAAAGCATTGATGTCTTTACTCTACATTTACAGTGTGGGAAGTCAGTAAAGCTCAAATTTGGACCTTTGTTCTCACTATAGGAACATCATACATTGAATAAAATATGTGGAATTTTTGCTACACACGATCATTAACTTATCGCTTCGGTGATCAACTGCATTAAGCTAAGGACACACGAGTAAAATTGAGTGAGTGGAATGCGATAAAAAAAAATCGCATTCTACTCGGACCAATCTTACTCTTTGGGGCAGCTCCCGTTTGCAAATTTTTTTTCTCAGCCCTTATCGGACCGAGAAAACAATTGCAGCATGCTGTGGGTGGAATCCGATTAGTTTTCACTCGCACCCATACAAGTTCATGGGTGCGAGAGAAAAATCGCACTGCACTTGCATTACACCGGAGTGCAGTGCAATATATGTACAGGCTGATAATGGAGGACATAGGGAGGTTAGTCCCCCCTCCTCCTCCTCAGCTGTGCTCCGATCGCAGGATTGCATCACAGTATAATGACACTGTGAGCACGCTCACAGCAGAGCGGGATTCGGGGGTCATTAGCATCAGATGTTAAATGCCCGTGTGTCCTTAGTCTTAAGGGTGCTTTACACGCTGTGACATCGCTAGCGATGGCGCGAGAGTTAGCACCCGCCCCCGTCGTTAGTGCGACATGTGGTGATCGCTGCCGTATCGAACAATATTGCTACGGCAGCGTCACACGCACATACCTGCTGTGCCACGTCGCTGGAGACACCGAACAATACCTCCTTCAAGGGGGAGGTGCGTTCGGCATCACAGCGGCGTCACTAAGCGGCCGCCCAATAGCAGAGGAGGGGAGGAGATGAGTGGCCGAAACATGCCGCCCACCTCCTTCCTTCCTCATTGCCGGTGGACGGCAGGTAAGGAGCTGTTCGTCGTTCCTGTGGTGTCACACGTAGCGATGTGTGGTGCCGCAGGAACGACGAACAACCTCGCTACTGACCAGACAACGATTTTTGGTAAATGAACGACGTGTCACAGACCAACGATTTTTAATTTTTTTGCAATCGTTTAAGGTTGCTCATAGGTGTCACACGCTGCAATGTCGCTAACGGCGCCGGATGTGCGTCACAAACACAGTGATCCCGACGATATATCGTTAGCGATGTCGCAGCGTGTAAAGCACCCTTTAGGCTCAGTTCATGCAATGCAATTCACAAGTTAAACAACTCCTGTTTATACAGAATGTCCATGTTTTAAAGGAAACCTTTTACCAGATCTTCCCTATATATACTAAATGCACCACCTTTAATTCTTCTTTTATTTTATTTGCAGCCCAGCAACCTGTATCCGCAAATCGCAATGCATCTAAGAAGAAAACCTTTTAGAATTCCACCATGTAGCGTGGTCCAGTCCAAAAGGCGTCACTGCTTTTACTCTTTGTATCCTCTGTCCCCTCAATTGTCTTCCTCCTGCATTGATTGATGTGGATGATGCTTCTTACATCATTGACACAACGCCGCCAATCTGACTCCTGCGTGGTTGTAGCACAGACCTGCAGAGGTGTGCTTCACTCTTCCCTCAGCTGAGTACAGTGTAAAGTACTGTGATGCGCATGCGTCAGCTTCACTTTCTGGTCGTCTGTTTTCTGTCCTCTCTTCAGCTGAGGGGTCTGTGCTTCAGTTGCGCAGTAGTGAAATTAGCATTTTTGGATGACGCCAACTGTGTTATCAACGTTAAGGCAGGAGAATGGTGATTGCACGACTACATGAGGCCACAAGCAACATCAGTGTTGACCATTGGACTAGATCGTGCCTTTTGATAAAATTTTAAAAAGGTATTTCTTTTTATATCTAGAGGGAGTTGGTGGCTTATATACAGGTTGCTGGACTGCGGTAAAAGTCATTAAAGGCATGGTGGTTGTGTTGTTTGTTTATTTTGGATTATTTACATGTTGGAAAAGTGCCCATCTGCCAAGGGAATGGAGTAATGGTAGCATCTTCTCTTTGAAAATAAAGCAGTACATCTGTGACTGTATATACTATCAATGAAATGTAGCTCACCAACACCAGCAGCACTCATGCAGCCCCACATTAGGGCTCTACCGCTATTATGTTTTACTATAGGCACCATTGTATTTTGGCTTGATAACAAAACACATAAATACAGGTATCAGCATGCAAATAATGTGAATGCAAGAAAACCTTCAATGTATCTGCCGAACTTTCTATGTATTGTACAGAATAAACAATAAATTTGTCTTTTGTTCAGATTATAACTTATGGTACCTTCCCTTTTGGTTTCCAAACATGCCACAATCACACCTATCCTGAAGAAGTCACCCCTCGACCTGACATCTACGTCCACCTATCAACCCATTTGCACCCGTTTGCTTCCATACTCCTGAAACAATATGCGCAAGCTCAACTTTCCTCCCACCTCTCATCTAACTCCCTCTTTGACAAACTACAATATGGCTTCCATCCCCGTCATTCCACTGAAACTGCCCTGAACAACACTAATAATGATTTACTGCCAAATCTAACAGACAATTCTCTTCACGTCTCCTTCTAGACCTGTCCTCTGCCTTCGACATTGTCAACCTCTTTCTTTGGAATCAAAGACCTTATCCCCTCCTGGATCTTTTCTTTCCTTTCTAATCCACACATTTAGCGTCTCTAATTTTCATATGACTTTTAGTCCCATCCTCTCTCGGTCAGTGTCCCTCAAGTTTCTGTCTTGGTAACCCTGCTCTCCTCCATGTACTCCTTTTGATCTGGGAAAACTCAAAGTCTCATGGCTTCCAGTATCACCTATAGGGTAAGTTCACACAGTGCGTTTTTCGCGGCGTTTTTGCGCAGTTTTCGGGTGCGTTTTTGCTCAGAAAACTGCATGACTTTGCTTCCCCACCAAAGTCTATGAGTTTTCATTTTTGCTGTCTGCACACAGCGTTGTTTTTCAGCTGCGTTTTTGTGGTGCCACAAAAACGCAGCATGTCAATTATTCCCGCGTTTTTCACTGCGCTTTTCATCCATTGAGTTCAATGGGATGTTGAAAGACGCAATGAGAAACGCAAATAGCTGCGTTTTGGTGCGTTTCTAAGACCAAAAACGCAGCTATAAACGCAGGAGGTGGGTAGTAAAGTGACGTGTACAGGAAGAGGATTCCTTCTGTCAGTATATACAGAAGCGTGAATCCTCCCGGTACCGTCACCGCCGCTTCCACCTCCCGTCCTGTGCATGTCAGCTCCGTGCGGCGCCATGTACAGGCAGGAGGTGGAAGCGGCTGCGAAAACAAAAGTTAACAGTAGAAAAAAAAAAAGTTATACTCACCTGTCTGCAGACTCCCGGTGCCATGCCCGCTCCCATCTCCTCTCACGGTATTGCCACCCCCGCTCCGGCTGTGTGCAGACGGCCGGGAAACCTCCGATGGATGCAGGACCTGGCGATGGGTCACCTGATGCAGTCACCTGACGCATCAGGTGATCGTAAGTATCGCGGTGACGCGGGCGCCCGGCCGGTATCAGCGGACGCGTCAGGAGACTTCATCTCTGATTATCGGCAGCTGCTGCAGCGATCGGACGGGATCAGACTCCTCCAATCGCTCTAGGAGCTGCCGGTAATCAGCACATAAGTGAGTATTTTTTTTTTTTGCACCGATGCATCTGCTGATTGTATAAACGGCTTTTATACAATCAGCTGATGTGTGATGGGATTCAGGCACTTGATCCTGACACATCATCTGATCACTTTGCCTTCCAGCAAACCGATCAGATGATATTGGATCCGGATTGGACGGCGCAGGACCCTGACCCAGGATTACTGCGGAGGGGGGCTCTTTATTTCAATAAAGATGGAGTCACTAATTGTGTTGTGTTTTATTTCTAATAAAAATATTTTTCTGTGTGTTGTGTTTTTTTTTTATCTTTACTGGAAATTCATGGTGGCCATGTCTAATATTGGCGTGACACCATGAATTTCGGGCTTAGGGCCAGCTATACAGCTAGCCCTAACCCCATTATTACCCAGCGAGCCACCCGGCATCAGGGCAGCTGGAAGAGTTGGATACAGCGCCAGAAGATGGCGCTTCTATGAAAGCGCCATTTTATGGGGTGGCTGCGGGACTGCAATTCACAGCGGGGGTGCCCAGAAAGCATGGGCACCCTGCACTGTGGATTCCAATCCCCAGCTGCCTAGTTGTACCCGGCTGGACTCAAAAATTGGGCGAAGCTCATGTCATTTTTTTTTTTTTAAATTATTTCATGAAATTCATGAAATAATTTAAAAAAAAGGGCTTCCCTATATTTTTGGTTCCCAGCCGGGTACAAATAGGCAGCTGGGGGTTGGGGGCAGCCCGTACCTGCCTGCTGTACCCGGCTAGCATACAAAAGTATGGCGAAGCCCACGTCATTTTTTTTTGTTTGGGGGGGGCAAAGAAATCCTGCATACAGTCCTGGAAGGAGGATGCTGAGCCTTGTAGCTCGACAGCTGCTGTCTGCTCTCCTGCATACACTATTGGATGGAGGATGCTGAGCCTTGTAGTTCGACAGCTGCTGTCTGCTCTCCTGCATACACTATTGGATGGAGGATGCTGAGCCTTGTAGGTCTGCACCCCCTGACTCTCCCTCAAGCATACAGTCCTGGATGGAGCATGCTGAGCCTTGTAGTTCTGCAGCTGTCTGCTCTTCTGCATACACTAGTGGAGAATGAAGAACACATTGAAGAAGGAAATGACATCAGACCTTTTTTTTTGTTCACTGATAAAAAACGCATAAAGACGCAGTGAGCAAAAACACAGCAAAAAAACGCACCAAATCACGGCAAAACGCGTGCGTTTTTTGCCGCGTTTTTTTGCCGCGGGTGCGTTTTTGTGCAGTTTTTGCCGCAAAAAACGCACAAAAACGCAGCGTCAAAAAAACGCAGTGTGTGAACCTAGCCATATACTGATGACACTCAGGTCTACCTTTCTTGCCAAGAACAGGTCACCTCTTTATTGTTCAGAATCCCAAAGTGTTTATCAGCCTTATCCTCCTTCTCATCACATTTCCTAAAGGTACTGTCACACATAACGAGATCGCTAGCGAGATCGCAGATGAGTCACCGTTTGGTGACGCAGTAGCGATCCCGTCAGCGATCTCGTTATGTGTGACACTTACCAGCGATCAGGCCCCTGCTGTGAGATCGCTAGTCGTTGCTGAATGGTCCAGGTCATTTTCTTCAAAGGCGATGTCCTGCTGTGCAGGACACATCGCTGTGTTTGACACTGTGTGACAGGGTCACAGTGACTGCTGAGATCGTTATACAGGTCGCTACTGCAACCTGTATTGTTCCTGCATCGCTGGTAAGATCTGACTGTGTGACATCTCACCTGCGACCTCCCAGCGACTTACCTGCGATCCCTATCAGGTCGCATCGTTTTCGGGATCGCTGGTAAGTCGTTGTGTGTGACTGGGCCTTAAAGCTCATTGTTGTTAAAACTGAACTCCTGATCTGTCCTAAATTTCACCTAACTCTATCTAAAGCTATCTATCACAATAAATGACCCGACACTACTGTACTGAAAGTCCATGGTCTCAGAGTAACCCTCGGTTCTACCCTGTCTTTCAATCTCTACATCCAAGCTCTTGAAACCTCCTGCCATCTCCATTTCAAAAATATTTCCTGAAGCTGTCCTTTCCTCAACCTGGAATCTATTAAAATGCTAGTGCACACCTTCATCATCTCCCTCCTCGACTACTGCAATATCCTCATTCATGTCCTCCTTGCTAACACTCTCGTACTTCTCCAGTCTGTGCTTAAGGCTCTGTGCGCACTGGGAAATGGAATTTTCTTGAGAAAATTCCGCATCCTCTCAAAGATTACCGCACCCGCGGTAAAAAACCGCGGGAAACCGCACCCGAAAACCGCATGCGGTTTGCCGCGGTTTGCCGCGGTTTTACCGCGGTATTGTTCGCGGTATTGCCGCGGTTTTGCCGCGTGCGGGTTGGGATGTGCTTTATTGCATTCACTGCAATAAAGCACATTGAAAAAAAAAAAAAAAAGTCATTTAATTCTGAGTAGATAGATAGACAGAAGAATAGATAGAGGGATAGATAAACTGACAGATAGAGGGATAGATAGATAGATAGATAGAGGGATAGATAGAGGGATAGATGACAGATCGCTGCATTTCCCACGGTCGGCAGTGAGTTCACATTACCGGCCGTGGGAAATGACCGATAATTACCTCTCCTGTCTGCTGCATTCAGCCTGTGTCTGTGACACATCGCGGCTGGATGTCAGCAGTGCAGGACGCCGGAGTCGGAGCTGTGTGGATTACGCCGGAGCTTTGGTGCGGGAGGGGTTAATAAACTGGTGAACGAGGCTTGTTGGTTTTATTTAAAATAAAGAATTTTTGGTGTCTGTGTTTTCTTCACTTTACTTACGGGTTGATCATGTCAGCTGTCACATAGACGCTGCCATGATCAAGCCTGGAGTTAATGGCGGTGGTCCCCCATCATCATTAACCCTTGTATTACCTTGCCACCACTGCTACACGGTGGCAAGAAGAGCCGAGGACACGCCGGCAGTGCCGCATATTGCATGCGACAGTGCCGGGGCAGCTGCGGCTGATATTCTCGGCTGCCGGAGGGGGAGTGAGGCGGGGGACATTATCCCTGCCCCTCTCCCTCCCCAGCCTGAGAATACCGGGCCGCCGCTGTGTGCTTACCTCGGCTGGATGGTAAATATGCAGCGGAGCCCACGTTCTTTTTTTTCTATATTTCCGTTTTCTTTCTATGTGTGTTCTATGTGTCTGTGTCTATGTGTTCTATGTCTGTGATGTGTGTGTGTTTACTCTCTGCACGACTTCCTGTTCCTGTAATGACATCACTTCCCTGCAAAACCGCAAGCAAGTGATGCACATTACCGGAGGTAAACCGCGAAATACCGCAGGGAATAACGCAGCAAAACGCAGTGAACCGCACAGAATTTGCTGCCTGCGTTATTCCCTGCGGGATTTCATGATTAACATTGAGTCAATGGAGTGAAATCCCGCAGCGATGTGCGGAAAAGAAGTGACATGCACTTGTTTTTGCTGCGGGATTTCCGCAGCAAAACACGCAGCTGTCAAATTCCGCCCAGTGCGCACAGGATTTTTTTTCTCCATAGGATTTGCTGGTGATTCACTGCAGAGATGTTATGAACATTTTCTGCAGCGAAACATGCAGCAAATCCGCGGCAAAATCCGCGAAAAATCCGGTAAGTGCGCACATAGCCTAACTCTGCTGCCAGTCTAACTTACCTCTCTACTCGCTACTCCTCCTAAACTCCACTCTGCAAATCCATTCATTGGCTCCCACTTCAACGTATCCAGTTCAAACTACTAACATTGACCTACAAAGGTCCACAATCTGTCTCCTTTCAGACATAATCTCTGGTCCTCCGAAGATCTTCTCTTCTACAGTTATATGTTCCACACCCAATCGCCAACAACACTTTTCCCAAGTATCCCCCATCCTCTTTATCTGCTACATTTGAAACCTTCAGGCGGTACTTGAAAACAAATCTTGTCTAGAAAGCTTACAGCCTGCAATGACCGCATTGCCACTTCACCACCTCCCAACCTACTGTCTCCTTCCCCATCATCCTGTAGAGTAGACTGTGAACCTTTTCTGTACTAGCCTGTCATTATTTGTTTTACTGTAATTTATATTTGTACATAACCCCTTCTCATGTACAGCACCATGGAACCAATGGTGCTCAAAAAATAAGAATTATATTATTATACAACACATGTTCAGGGGTCAATTGATGTACAGTATATGTATAGCACTCAGTATCTTATCTATACTTTTTCTTTTGAAATAAAAAGCTCCAGATCATTATTGCAAAATTTTAGTCGTGTTATGCAGTAAGAATAATCTCTTTCACGGCCATTTAATTACAGCTTGCACTAACCATACACATTAGGTAACTATTGGCCAAGACCTGCTGATTTTCGGGAGATCAGCCTACAATCTAATACGACTTTCAGACTGGGAAGGGAGGGAGAATCTGGCATGTAAGCCTCTGGTAGAGGTGTCTGGCAACAGTTTATTCCACTCTCGCCATTGAAACAAACAGTCGTGCATGCATTTTTCTCATGAAACCGGAGTATACAGCTATGAGATGAATAATTTGGTTTACAATGAATCTGTTCTCATACAGAGTTTCTTGCTGATCATTAACCAATGTAAATAAAAAAGAAAATGAGCAATAAACCATGAACTGATTATTTCGATCGATTTGTCTTGATGAAAATATCTCTTAAGGAACTAATTTTGAATCCACTAAAGGCCGCTTTACACGCAGCGACATCGCTAAAGCGATGTCGTTGGGGTCACGGAATTCGTGACGCACATCGGGCCTCGTTAGCGACGTCGTTGCATGTGAAACGTACGCGCGACCGCTAACGAGCAAAAATACTCGCCTTATCGTTGCTCGTTAACACGGTGCTCCATTCCCAAATATCATTGCTTTTGCAGGACGCAGGTTGTTCGTCGTTCCTGCGGCAGCACACATCGCTATGTGTTATACCGCAGGAACGAGGAACCTTACCTGCGGCCGGCTGCAATGAGGAAGGAAGGAGGTGGGCAGCATGTTCCGGCCGCTCATCTCCGCCCCCCCCGCTTCGATTGGGCAGCTGCTTAGTGACGTCGTTGTGACGCCGAATGAACCACCCCCTTAGAAAGGAGGTGGTTCGCCGGTCACAGCGACGTCCCTATGGAAGGTAAGAAGTGTGACTGGTCCGAGCGATGTTGTGCACCACAGGCAGCGATTTGCCTGTGACGCGCAACCGACGGGGGCGGGTACGCACACTAGCGATATCGATAGCGACATTGCAGCGTGTAAAGCGGCCTTTAGAGTTGAGTCTTAATTCATTGTTCCTATCTGTTCTGTAACACATATGCACTATCTGTATAATAAAAAAATGTTGCTGGACCCATTTTTATAGTATTTTTAGAATGCAAAGGAAAAACTGATCAGTCTTGTAGTTTTAAATTGTGTTTTATAAAGCATTGTCCAAGTTAGCGCCATTGTTTTTATGTATATGGAGTGACTGTGTCTTTTCTCTTCATTGTTTGTTATAATGAAGGCTCAAGGAATGATAATACAGTTTCTAAGTTTAGCCTTTTGTTGTCATTCTAGAAATAACTCTAAGAACAGGGGTGCCGAGTTTTGCCTCTTTGGCTTCCTGCAGAAGGTTTCAGTCTGGGCTGGTTACGTCAACCTTTTTTTTTTTTTTGTGTGAAGAAGAAAGTTACATCAGGAATTTTGTCACTGGTGATATAATCCCTTACATAAGTAGACTTTAGCCTATTTTCCTACATTTTCTGAAGAGCCACAAGGACAGATTCATTGAACTAGATTTTAATTAAGTTTGTTACTAGCTGGGATTGAGTGTTGCTGGACAGCGTGACACTCTTGCTGTATGTGCCCATGCCAGGACCCCTCCGAGTCACATAGTTTATGATGCACAGTGGAGATGTCAGACTTGACCCATTTAGTGATCTCGCCTTTACAAGCTCCTGTAATGTCGGAGATTTATGCACTTGTAAAATGATTGCAGACGCCTCAGCCAAACACTCCGTTGAAGTCCTGTTGGGTCCGTAATTGAGCTCAAGCTGTTGTTGCCTAATCTGTTTTTAAGCATTTTTATTGTTCTTCTTTTGGGACACAACTATTAGAAACCATATTGGATTCATAGACTGCACAGATGAAAGATTTGCACTTTTGGATTTAAAGCAAAAAGTGTACTTTGAAAGCAGAAAAGTTATGGTTGCCATTTTAATACCCAGCCGATATGAAGAAAAAAAAAAAAGCAAAAACAGTGTGTATACACACATACACTCACACAAAGTGCCTTGAAAAAGTATTCATACACCTTGTACTTTTCCACATTTTCATGTTACATCCACAATCTTAAAGGTATTTTATTGGGATTTTATGTGATATACCAACACAAAGTAGCAAGTACAGTGCCTACAAGTAGTATTCAACCCCCTGCAGATTTAGCAGGTTTGATAAGATGCAAATAAGTTAGAGCCTGCAAACTTCAAACAAGAGCAGGATTTATTTACAGATGCATAAATCTTACAAACCAACAAGTTATGTTGCTCAGTTAAATTTTAATAAATTTTCAACATAAGTGTGGGTCAATTATTATTCAACCCCTAGGTTTAATATTTTGTGGAATAACCCTTGTTTGCAATTACAGCTAATAATCGTCTTTTATAAGACCTGATCAGGCCGGCACAGGTCTCTGGAGTTATCTTGGCCCACTCCTCCGTGCAGATCTTCTCCAAGTTACCAGGCCTTGGTTTTCTTGGCTGTGTGCTTTGGGTCGTTGTCTTGTTGGAAGATGAAATGACGACCCATCTTAAGATCCTTGATGGAGGAGCGGAGGTTCTTGGCCAAAATCTCCAGGTAGGCCGTGCTATCCATCTTCCCATGGATGCGGACCAGATGGCCAGGGCCCTTGGCTGAGAAACAGCCCCACAGCATGATGCTGCCACCACCATGCTTGACTGTAGGGATGGTATTCTTGGGGTCGTATGCAGTGCCATCCAGTCTCCAAACGTCACGTGTGTGGTTGGCACCAAAGATCTCGATCTTGGTCTCATCAGACCAGAGAACCTTGAACCAGTCTGTCTGAGTCCTCCAAGTGATCATGAGCAAACTGTAGACGAGCCTTGACATGACGCTTTGAAAGTAAAGGTACCTTACGGGCTCGTCTGTAACGGAGACCATTGCGGTGGAGTACGTTACTTATGGTATTGACTGAAGCCAATGTCCCAACTGCCATGAGATCTTCCCGGAGCTCCTTCCTTGTTGTCCTTGGGTTAGCCTTGACTCTTCGGACAAGCCTGGCCTCGGCACGGGTGGAAACTTTCAAAGGCTGTCCAGGCCGTGGAAGGCTAACAGTAGTTCCATAAGCCTTCCACTTCCGGATGATGCTCCCAACAGTGGAGACAGGTAGGGCCAACTCCTTGGAAAGGGTTTTGTACCCCTTGCCAGCCTTGTGACCCTCCACAATCTTGTCTCTGATGGCCTTGGAATGCTCCTTTGTCTTTCCCATGTTGACCAAGTATGAGTGCTGTTCACAAGTTTGGGGAGGGTCTTAATTAGTCAGAAAAGGCTGGAAAAAGAGATAATTAATCCAAACATGTGAAGCTCATTGTTCTTTGTGCCTGAAATACTTCTTAATACTTTAGGGGAACCAAACAGAATTCTTGTGCTTTGAGGGGTTGAATAATAAATGACCCTCTGAATAAACTTTTCACAATTTAAAAAAAAAATTAAAAAAGAAATAACATTCTTTTTTGCAGCAGTGCATTTCACACTTCCAGGCTGATCTACAGTCCAAATGTCACAATGCCAAGTTAATTCCGAATGTGTAAACCAGCTAAATCTGCAGGGGGTTGAATACTACTTGTAGGCACTGTACATATAAAGTGTAAATCAAATGATACTTGGTTTTCTAAATATTTTAAAAATATAAATCTGGGGGGCGGAGCCGGACATGGCTGAGTGAGGACGCTACTTGCTAGAGCTCCTCTAAATAATCCCCCATGGAACCGGTTTATTAGCCACAATGGGCAAATCGGCAGTAAAAAAGAACAAGCCCGGTAAGCCCAGCACCTCGGGGAAGCCTCCTGCACCCCAGGGCAACATCGGGGCCTATTTAACACGCTCCCGGGAGCCTGAGACCGGCTCACTGCCACAGAAAGAGCTGCGGCCTACATGGCCTGAAAGAAGCCCTGCCACAGCGCCAATGAGGGCAGAAATCCAGGGGACCCAGAGAAGGGGTGAGGAGATGGAGATCCCCCGTGGCCCGGGAGGTGCCTCCAATAGTCCAACGGCAGTGGCAGGAGCTGATGTACCCCCCGCAACTGGGACGGCATTACCTCCAGCGGCGCCATTCCAAGATGGCGGCCGCGATCCTGGGACGCTAGCAGGCAGCCTAGGGCTGGAGGACGGGTCTCCCGCGGCTGCAGCCCTACCTGCATCACCCTTCGTTGTGCCTCCGCTTCGACCGGGTGGCTCCGGCGACCTGCCTGCAGCCATACATCGTGAAGCTGGGAGTGCGGCGTGCGGGAGTATGTATGTATGACTTATACCTCTTACAGTAATGAGGCTCACGTGGCTTCCACATGTTACCCTCCAGTCTATTCATAGCCCGTATCACATAAGAATTTATTACCTTTACCGGTGTTTATGGTTATCCATAATGTTTTTTCTTTCTTAGTATATATGGAGCTCTGCTCAGATATGTCTGACTTCCTTTTTCACCAAATAGGTTGGGATCCTCTGTCCTGCCTAGATGAGGCGGATATGTTCCCTAGGAACGTTTGTTCGGATTTAGTTAACTATGCTAGGCTTTTTTTGCCTGTTGTTCTTCTTGTTTTTTTCTCTCTCTTCCTTTTTTTCCCACTACTTCTTACTTTCCTCAAATCTCCCCTTCTCCATATCTTCGGCGGCCGGGCTGAACGTGTCCGATTCTCTTTCTTAAATATCTCTAATGACTTTATTCTCTTATAGATGGCGGACTTAACCATCGCTTCTTTCAATGCCAGGGGCCTCAATGTCCCGGAGAAAAGGACACAGATATTGTATCATCTTCATAAACAGAAGGTGAGAATAGCGTGTCTACAGGAGACACACTTCAAACAAGGACATGCCCCTATTCTTAAAAATAAATATTACCGGACATGGATACCTCGGATAACCCTGACTCCCGCTCTAAAGGTGTGGCAATAGCCATCCATAAATCCCTCCCACATCAAATCATAAAGTGCACGACAGATAGTCTTGGCCGATACATTATTCTCTCACTGAGGGTGGGGACCCACATCTTCACGATAATTAACGCGTACGCCCCAAATCAAAAACAGGATAGTTTTATTTCCCGCCTGATCAATACCGCGATCCCCCTGATGCAAGGTACGGTGATTTTATGTGGGGACCTTAATATCACCCTGGACCCTACTTTAGACAACTCGAAAGGGAAATCCAGTATTGCATACACCACTATCAAACGAATTAAAAAAGCTTTACTACGCATGCAGCTGTTTGACACCTGGAGAATACAACACCCATCGGACAGAGACTACAGTTTCTATTCCCACACCCAGGATTCATATAGCCGTCTTGATTACATACTGGTACAACACACGAGAATGGATAACATATTATGGTCAGACCATGCGTCGGTATATTGCACGATTGAGATCCCCTCCCTTACAGCTCCTAGGGGGTCGTGGCGTCTGAACGAGTCATTGCTACTGGATGAGCTTTGCGTTTCGGATATCCAGACCTCCATTGCAAGATTCATGGAGGACCACTCAGTAGATGACACAGCCCCCACTTATAAGTGGGAGGCACTGAAATGTGTCCTAAGTGGCATTTTTATTAAGCATGGGTCTCGAATCAAGAAAGAGAAAGCCCAAGACATAGTAAAAGCTCTCCATAGGGTATCTGAACTGGAGCTCATCCACAAGCAAGCTTTATCGGCCACGAACTTACGGGCACTCCTACAGGCTAGGTTCGAGGTTAAGAGACTGCTTGATTCCTCATATCAGCGTCTGATACAGGTAGGGAAGGGGAAGTTTTATGAGTTTGGGGATAAACCCGGCAGGCTGTTAGCAAACGCGTTGAGGGAGGACAGAGCTCACACCCTCATTCCCTGCATCAAGAACTCACGCGACAAATTACTTTACGCCACCCCAGACATCTCAAATACCTTTCATGACTATTATTCCAAGTTGTATAATCTACCTGTCGAGCCCCATAGACCGAGTGATGTAAATTCCTCAATGCCCTCACCTTTTAGATGTCCCGACAGTTCTATAATAGACAACCTGGAAAGTCCATTTTTACTGGAAGTTTTATTGGCAGTGATTCGCGATACCCCGGGCAATAAGTGTCCTGGCCCTGACGGGTTCCCCGCCAAATTTTATAAATCCTCGGAACAATTAGCGCCTCTAATGCTCCTTTCCTTCAATTCAATCTCGGACTCAGTCCCCTTTCCGCCCCACTCCACCACGGCTCATATTTCACTAATTCAAAAGACCGGAAAAGATCCCATGACGTGTAGCAGTTATAGACCAATATCACTCCTTAACGTAGATTTAAAAATTTATACCAAGCTTTTGGCAAACAGACTTAGCCCCTTGCTCCCTAACTTGATCCACCTTGATCAGGTCGGATTTGTCCCAGGTAGAGAGGCAAGGGACAATACCATGAAAACCCTGGATTTAATCCAACACGCACACAATAAAAAGCTGCCCATGATGTTACTGTCTTTGGATGCTGAGAAAGCTTTCGATAGAGTCTCCTGGCAGTCGTTATCACAGACCCTAGACCATATAGGCCTGGGGCCAGTTTTCTCGTCTAAAATTATGGCGTTATATCACTCCCCGACTGCTCTCCTTAGGATTAATGGCACTCTGACGAAACCCTTCTCCATCCGAAACGGGACACGACAGTGTTGCCCCTTGTCACCGTTACTATATGTATTAGTCATGGAACACTTGTTGTCAGCCATCCGGGCTAACCCAGACATACGAGGAATTAGGATTGCCAATCGGGAGCATAAATGCGCTGCCTTCGCCGACGATCTTCTGGTATATTTAAGTAGCCCCACCACATCCCTCCCGTCCTTAATGTTGGAACTAAACCGGTTTAGTAAGTGGTCCAATTTTAAAATTAATTTTGATAAATCAGAGGCCCTAAATATCTCCTTGCCCCAATCGACTGTAAATGTTATAAAACCAAACTTCCCCTTTAGATGGCCACCCCATGGTAGCATCGGATACTTAGGCATCAAGATTCCATCTGACCTATCCAGACTCTTTCAATTAAACTACCAGAGTTTTCTGTCACGGCTCGAGGGAGATCTGACTCTGTGGCATAGGGGCACTCTTTCATGGTTTGGCAGGATCAGTGCACTCAGGATGACGGCCCTCCCGAGATTGCTATATTTGCTGCAGACGGCCCCGGTCTATGTACCGGCAACCTATTGGGCCAAGATGCAGCGCATGTTCGGTAGATTTGTCTGGTCTGGAAGACGCCCTCGTATAGGAAGTGGCATCTTGACTAGGACCAAAGGTGCAGGAGGAACGGGGCTGCCCGATTGTAGGCGATACTACTTGGCGGCCGCTCATGCCAGGGTTTTGGATCTTCTACATAATTCTAGTTCTAAACTGTGGGTTAGCCTGGCACAAGAAATATGCCCCTTATCAATACCGACCCTGCTGTGGACCTGGCCACTCCTCACCAAACATAAGATTGAGATGTCTTATAGCACCAAGCAGACTCTGAAAACGGTGCACTCTGGGCCGTCACGTAATCTCCTGATCCAACCTAGAGGGCCCCTTATGCCACTGACGGACAACCCGGAGTTTCTGCCGGGGGCATCATCCAACAATTTTCTAGGAAGCACGAAATTGAACCCCTTGAGGCTAAATCGAGTGATTCCGAGGGGGTCCATTATCCCACTTCAGAAGATAGTAGAGAGTTGTAATTTTAAACTACGTTTCCATTTTGAATATGCCCAACTCAAGCACTTCTTGACTTCCCAAGATACTATCATGATTCGCCCCTCACCCCAAACCCCTTTTGAAAATCTATGCACTGGTTCCTCTAATACGCGCCATGCTATATCAAGGGTGTACAAGCTTCTGACGAGTACAGTAGAGGCGTCGCCTCCTCGCTTCTGTAAAGCTTGGGAGTTAGAGCTCAATCAATCGATTACCGGGAGCCAATGGGAACGTTGTTATCGCCTGACCCACAGGTCCGTGATTGCCACTAAGATGCAAGAAACTAGCTATAAAATACTTTCCAGGTGGTACAGGGTACCGGCGTCTCTACACGCGTGGTGCCCCGAAATACCTGACTCTTGCTGGCGATGTGGAACCTCGGGAGGCACCATGTCCCACATCTGGTGGCACTGCCCGAGCCTGTCGGTCTTTTGGAGCAAGGTACTGGCAGCCATACGGGGGGCCACAGGAATTGTAGTCCCCAGTCGCCCGGAGGCAGTTTTACTGTATATCTTTGACGTATCAGAAAAGGTTTTTAGGAAATCGATCCTAGGCCACCTTCTTCAGGCCGCCAAGACCGTGATCCCTCGGTGGTGGAAAGATCCTAACCCCCCGACGGTAGATGAGTGGATAACAGAGGTAAATGTTATTCACCGCATGGAAATGGTGATGGCCCAATCTCGAGGGCAGACGGTGGAAACGGCCTCCAAGTGGTTCCAATGGGACTCCTTCTTGTCTAGTAAAACACTTCTTGAACTAATTTTACCTCCGGACGGGGGGCACTCTGGCCTTTTCTCTTCCAGATAGTTCACACCGCACTCTTGACAAATTTTCAGCTCAACGGACATTGCATCAGTCCCGGTCGCCTCACTCTGCTTTCTATCCTCTCCCTTCTCTGCACTACCCCTATTTCTCTAGACTCTGTGACTTCCTCTTGTTTGAATATCTTCTCCTTGATTTATCGTTTTATTGTTTTTTTAAGTGATTATCTATGTTCCATTTCTACCATCCATAGAATGTTGCGAAGCCGGCGAAGGCTTGGTCTAGCATTAACTTCTGATCTGTTTAATTTGCAATAGTATGGATGTATGTTCTAATTTTGTATTTCCTGGAAAATTAATAAAATCTTAAATTGGAAAAAAAAAAATATAAATCTGAAAATTGTGACGTGAATTTGTATTCAACCCCCCTGAGTTAAAGGGGTGGTTTACCCATTTTTTTTATTTTCTGTATGAGCTCTACTTACCTTTCTAGGCGTCTTCTCCATTGGCTTCTGTTTCCAGTTCTGGCACTGAGCGGCGCTATCCTGCACGCTCAGTGCTGGTCACATGACCCCCTGGAGCTGTGGCCGCCGGCATCCTCTGACGTCCCGGCATTTCCGGGCTCTCAAACAAGACGGGTACGTCACAGGATGCCGGCGCCACTCAGATTGAGTGACAGGGCTGTGGGAGGTGACTACCGCACGTCACAGCTCGGCATCGAGGGGAGGATCCGGAGGAGGACGTTTGTGTGGAGCCGGCGTCCGTCCTGCAGATGGTGAGGCACGGGGCGCCAGTGTGCAGTACAGGGGGGGGTCTTCAGCTGAATCCCCCCCTGCACGTAAGTATGTGATCACACTGTCCACCCGCCCGCTCTGCTGCGATGTCAGGAGAGCGGCCGGTGTCGGGCAGTGTGATCATCTGCTCCTCCCAGCAGCAAGACACTGACAGGCATGTCACCGCTGTGCTCTGCCATCTGTCCTGCTGCATGGGACCAACTGTCTGCACTCTGTCACCTGCACCACAAGTCACAGAGTGGAGACAGTTGGTGACAGAGCACCTCTGCCCCCCCCCTGTTCTTTCCCCACTCTCTTCTCTCCCCCCACTCTTCTCCCCCTCCCCTCTTCCCCCTCTTCTCTGCCCCCCTCTTATCCCTCTCTCCTCTCCCCTCTCTTTTCCCTCGCTCTCTTCCCCCCTCGCTCTCTTTTCCTCCCCCCGCGCTCTTTTCCTCCCCCCGCGCTCTCTTTTCCTCCCCCCGCGCTCTCTTTTCCTCCCCCCGCGCTCTCTTTTCCTCCCCCCGCGCTCTCTTTTCCTCCCCCCGCGCTCTCTTTTCCTCCCCCCTCGCTCTCTTTTCCTCCCCCCTCGCTCTCTTTTCCTCCCCCCTCGCTCTCTTTTCCTCCCCCCTCGCTCTGTTCTCCCCCCCCCCTCGCTTTATTCTCCCCCCCGCTCGCTCTCTTTCCCCCCCCCCGCTCGCTCTCTTTTCCTCCCCCCCCCCCCTGCTCGCTTTCTTTTCCTCCCCCCCCCTCGCTCTCTCTCTTTTCCCTCGCTCTCTCCTGGCATGGTCAGTACAGAAATCTCTCCACCGTGGAGGGGTGAGAGGGAGTAATAAACATGGAGTCCCTACTGTGTCTGTGTATTTTTTTCTAATAAAGTATTTTTCTCTGTGTGGTCTTTTTTTTTTTTTAAACCCTTTATTGGAGATTCTTAATGGCCAGGTCAACCTTGGCCTGACATTAAGAATCTCGGGCTTTATACCAGCGGGTAAAACATAGCTGGTATTAACCCCTTATTACCCAGCGTGCCACCTGCCACCAGGGCCACTGGAAGAGTTGGATACAGCGCCAGAAGATGGCGCTTCTATGAAAGCGCCATTTTCTGGGGCGGCTGTGGACTGCAATTCGCAGCGGGGGGCCCAGAAAGTTTGGGCACCCTTCACTGCGGATTCCAATCCCCAGCTGCCTAGTTGTGCCTGGCTGGACTCAAAAATTCGGCGAAGCCCATGTCATTTTTTTTTTTAATTATTTCATGAAATTCATGAAATAAAAAAAAAAAAAAGGGCTTCTCTATATTTTTGGTTCCCAGCCGGGTACAACTAGGCAGCTGGGGGTTGGGGGCAGCCCGTAGCTGCCTGCTGTACCTGGCTAGCATACAAAAATATGGCAAAGCCCACGTCATTTTCTTAAAAACGTTTTCAGGGAAAAACCTTTATAAAAAAAAAATGCTTCCCTGCATTTCTATTGCCAGTGAAAGTAACACCAAGCAGCGGGGGCTAGCAGCCAGTAGCTGCTTTGGTTACCCTTAGCAACAGAAAATGCAGCGGGAGCCCACAAACAATGTGATTTTTTTGTTTTTTTATTTTTAATGATTTTTTTTTTAAAAAAATCGGCATGGGCTTCGCCCATCGAGCACCAGAGCATTTTACTGCTCAATTCATCCCAAGTAATCAGATGACTCCAGTGTCGGCCGATTACTTGTTCTGTGTCCCCCTGCATCCATCGCAGCGTGTACGGGCTGTGAGGTCAGCGGAGTGGAGACAGTGACATGCTCTGCTCTGACACATAGTGTGCTGCATGTCACTATCTTTCTCCACTCTGGCACTTGTTGTGCAGGTGAGAGTGTATACAGTTGGTACTATGCAGCAGAAATCACAGAGTGGGGCAGTTAGTGACATGTATCATCCGGTCACCTGCACAACAAGTCCCAGAGTGGATACAGTGACATGCAGCACACTATGTGTCAGAGCAGAGCATGTCACCAACTTGCTCTGCTCTGTCACCTGCGGTGCTGCATGTCACGTTTTTGCCGCGATTTGGTGCCTTTTTTGCTGCGTTTTTGCTCACTGCGTTTTTAATCAGTGCACAATGCCATTAAAGATTGTTGATGAAAAAAATAAAAAAGGTCTGATGTCATTTCCTTATTCAAAATGTTCATTGTATGCAGGAGAGCAGACAGCAGCTGCAGAACTACAAGGCTCAGCATCCTCCATCCAGGACTGTATGCAGTTTTTTACCCAAAAAGAAAAAAAAAAATGACGTGGGCTTCGCCATATTTTTGTATGCTAGCCGGGTACAGCAGGCAGGTACGGGCTGCCCCCAACCCCCAGCTGCCTAGTTGTACCCGGCTGGGAACCAAAAATATAGAGAAGCCCTTTTTTTTTTATTTCATGAAATAATTAAAAAAAAAAAATGACGTGAGCTTCGCCTAATTTTGGTGTCCAGCCGGGTACAACTAGGCAGCTGGGGATTGGAATCCACAGTGAAGGGTGCCCAAGCTTTCTGGGCACCCCCACTGCGAATTGCAGTCCGCAGCCACCCCAGAAAATGGCGCTTTCATAGAAGCGCCATCTTCTGGCGCTGTATCCAACTCTTCCAGCTGCCCTGATGCCGGGTGGCTAGCCGGGTAATAATGGAGTTAGGGCTAGCTGTATATTATCAGCTAGCCGTAAGCCCGAAATTCATGGTGTCACGCCAATATTAGACATGGCCACCATGAATTTCTAGTAATGATAAAAAAAAAAAAAAAACACAACACACAGAAAAATAATTTTATTAGAAATAAAACACAACACAATTAGTGACTCCATCTTTATTGAAATAAACCCCCCTTCGCAGTAATCCTGGGTTAGGGTCCCGCGCCGTCCAATCCGGATCCAATATCATCTGATCGGTTTGCTGGAAGGCAAAGCGATCAGATGATGTGTCAGGTTAAAGGATGTGAATCACATCACACATCAGCTGATTGTATAAAAGCCGATTATACAATCAGCAGATGCATCAGTGCAAAAAAAAATAAATAAATAAATAAATACTCACGTCTGTGCTGATTACCGGCAGCTCCTGGAGCGGAGTCTGATCCTGGCCCATCACTGCAGCAGCTGCCGGTAATCAGCTGATGAAGTCCCCTGACGGCAGGATCAGCTGATAGCCGGCCGAGCGCGAAAAAGCCGGCTAGACTACGATCAGCTGATGCGTCAGGTGACTGCATCAGGTGATCCACGGCCAGGTCCTGCAAGCTTCGTGCATGCCCCGGGGAGACTGCACACAGCCGAAGCGGCGGGACCGAGACAGGGACTGGAAGCAGGCATGGCACCGGGACCCTGCAGACAGGTGAGTATGACATACACACACACACATACACACTCACTCACACACTGTATATATACACACACACACTGTATATACGCGCACACACACTGTATATACGCACACACACTGTATATACACACACTGTATATACGAACACACACTCTGTATATACGCACACACACTGTATATACACACACTGTATATACGCGCACACACACTTTCTTCCCCTGGCTGTGCAGAACTGCTGCTGTCTCTGTGTAATTGATCTCAGTGCACATCCACTGGGAAGAGGCAGGGAGGAGGGTTTGGGTGGGAGCAGAGTGGGTGTATTAGACACAATGGGTGTGTTAGATAAGCTAGACACCGCCCTAGAGCCACAAAGAATTCTGGGACTTGTAGGAACTGAACACAGGAAGTCAGAGGAGAGATTAACCCCATCAGAGCTGGAGCCAGCAATGAGCATGTGCTGCTAGTGCACAATGAAAGGTAATTTTGCTGAAAAAACATAATAGATGTGTTGAGGGGCACATATTAGCAAGATTTATCAGAAAAAAAAAAATCAGTTTTGGTAACTGGACAACTTCTTTAATACTTTGTAGGACCACTTTTTGCTGCAATTACTGTGAGAAATTTTTGGGAGTATGTCTGTACCAGCTTTGCACATCTAGGCGCTGATATACAAAGTGGCCATAAAATAACTTAAGGTGTTTGGAGCCGTGTAGACTGACCCAATGGACAGAATTAGCTGAAAATTGGTATGTATGCTATTCAAGGCATGGGGAAATGGAATTCATCTTTAAAAACTTTTTATACAAAAACTCCCCACCAGGTGAAAAAGTGGCGCTATACAATAAGCGAGCGGCCCAAAAACCATGTTGTGATACCAATGTGATGTGACTGAAGAATGAGTGTGATTAGATAGGGATCATAATCAAAAGATATAGTGATCCCAGATATTATTTGATCCATCAATAATTCAGTATCAGAGAGAGATGTTCTCTGGCTGACCCATTTTTACCATGATGAGAATACGTGTGATGAGAACTTGAGCAAACCACGATTATGAGGAAGTAATGTTTACAGTTCCACAGGCAGGAAACTCGTGGTTAGTTGACAACAGATGTAAGGAAACTAGCATGTAAAATTCATGGCTCCTTGCAATGTCTCCAGGAAACTGTGGTCAGCCAGTGGTCAACTGGCAAAATGTGCAGGAAATGTGCAGGAAGCTACTGGTGCCCACAGCAGCTTGTGGTCAAGTTACATGAACATGACTCAGCTGTCACATGCTGGTCACCAATTCACCACTCAGTGCACATGACGTACAAAGTTTTGCTATAAAAAGACAGGACTCGCTTAATGAGATGGGGACATTTCCAGGACGCTCAAGTGGACGCACTGTTCCTGTGATGCAGGTGTTGTTTCCTTCTCACTTCTCATTGAGTCCCTCTGATAAGAAAGGCTTGCTACAACATAACGGTAATGTTGATGCATATTTCTGTTATTGTATAAGATTCTATGACTATAAAGTAGTGCTAATTCCTATGTACCATTGATTATTTATGTGCTATTAAAATAAATAATATCTTGCTATAAAGAATCTTAGTATTCGTGCCTGATTAGGATATCAGTGAGCGTGTCGTACGTATGGGCTTTCAGCCCCTTTTTAGTAGAACTTCGCAAAACACATGTGCCGCTAATTGGAGATGTCACAGTTGTTCCACAGACTAGCATAACTGTTCAATATGGCCGCCATCATGCATGGTGATCATGTTCATCTTATGCAGAACATGCTCGAGGCTAGCATGTAACATGTCTGGTGGGATGCTGTGCAGTTCCATAATGATGAGGTCTTTGCGGTCAGCCAGGGTGTTGACATTTCCCCGATAAACATGCTCTTTAAAGTGTCCCCACAACCAGAAATCACAAGAATTGAGATCGGACGAACGTGGTAGCCATGCGTTAGGGAAGGAGTGGCCCCAAGGCCTCTCATCGGGAAAATGTGCACACAGAACGTTCTTCACATGATTTGTGATGTGAGGAGGTGCTCCATCATACATGTGTGGTGCCCCTGAGTGTCAGGTGCCACATGGTACTACATCCAACCCTGGATTCCTGGAAGACCAGTGCTGTTAAAACACCACAAACACACACATCCACGCCCTTTTCTCCAGACTGGGTGACAAGCTAGAGATGGAACTGAAGGATGGCCACCTATTGGTTGGGACTCATCCAATCCACTAGTTAGAAACCTGGGAGAAGGGGCTAGTCAGTGGAGTGGACGAACATCTTGTCAGATAGTGAAAAAGTAAGACAGAAAGTCAGTCAGAAGTCAGTACATAGACAAAGTGTATAGTGACTACTGAGTAAAATGGAGTACAGTCGCTGGGAGAGTAAGTGTCAGTACTCATGAGACTGAGCACCGGCGGAGCACAGGGCCCTAGTTCAGGAGGACGCTACAAGCTGACCTGATAAATACCTGCCCGTGAGGGGACCATCAAGGACCTCACAGACGTTGGTGTCCGGGGCACAGCAGCAAAGAGGGAACCTTTGAACAGGGACAGAGGTCCGACCCAAGAGAGGTTCAAGCTGCCTGCCATAGAGGCCAAGACAGTGACAACAAGAAGGGACCCCCAAAATGCTCCAGGCCACGGGGACCCACCAACTACAGACGGGTGCAAGGAAGTAGAGCTCACCAGGTTGTTACACCGGCACTGGAACAAAGGGAATACCGGATTGATAAAGACCAGCACCAGCCAGGTTGCAGCAACTCCAAACCAGTGAGTAAAGCACAAGTTAAACCGCAGCCCTGGTGTTGTCTGAATTCTTCCTGCACCTCTGCATCAGTATACTACTACTACCATCATCCTCCCCTGGGGCCTAGCTCTACTTGCGGAGAGCCATCACATCTACGCTGCCTAATACCACCAGCCCCAGCAGTGAGAGACTTTGCAGCGGCGGCTTTTTCCATATAGCTGCATACCACAAGTGACGTCACGAAAAACACTTAGTTTATTTTCCCCTTGTATAAAATCCCCTTTCAAGCGACCCACAGGGTCACGGAACCGAGCAACGGCCACCCAGTGAGATATCCCAGCAATATACGGCCCGGAACCAAGTACCCCAAAGCCCTGGGGTGAGTCACATGAAAGTGGTTGTCTGAAGACACTGCTGCTGGTGGAGTTTCTGAACGACCATTGTTTCAAGTATTGTCTGGTATCTCGTTGCTGTCACAGAACAGGTAGCAACCCCAGTTGGCCTCATTTCTTCGTCAAAGAATGGTCCGAGGATGAATGATGAGGTGAAGCCACACCAAATGGTTACCTTTGGCGAATGCAGTGCAACCCCCTTGATAGCATGTGGACATTCGGTTGCCCATATGCTGGTTTGTGTGTTCACCATTCCATTCAGGTAAAAATGCACTTCATCGACCCACAGAACATTCCATGGCCAATTGCCATCCACTTCCACTCTCGCCAGAAACATGAATGCTAATGTGTATTTGTCTATTCTTCTTTGCAAAGTAACTCTAGCTCCGTAAGATTGGATGGAGAGCTGCTGTGAACAGGAATTTTCAAGTTTGGCCACAGATTCTCAATGAGATTTAGGTCTGGACTTTGATTGGGCCATTCAAATACATGAACGTACTTTGATCTAAACCATCTATTGTATGTTTAGAGTCATTGTCATACTGGAAGGTGAACCTATACCCCAGAATCAAGTCCTTTGCAGCTTATAACAGGTTTTCCTTCAGGATTGCCCAGTATTTAGTTCCATCCATCTTTCCATCAATTCTGACCAGCTTCCCTGTCCCCGCTGAAGAAAAGCCTCCCCTCATCATGATGCTGCCAGCACCATGTTTAATGGTAAGGATGGTGTTTTCAGTGTGATGTGCAGTTACTTTCACCCTTACATAGCGTTTTGTATTTAGCCCAAAAAGTTTTACTTTGGTCACATCTGACCAGTGCACATTCTTCCACATCCTTGTTGTGTCCTCTACATGGCTTTTTGAAAACGTCCTTTGACTTGCTTTCAAAATTGTCTTTCTTCTTGCCAGTTATCCATAAAGGCCAGAATTTTGGAGTGTACAGCTAATAATTCTGTGTAATCCTTTGAACAGAATCTCTCACCTTAGCTGTGGATCTAGTCCGCTTCTCTTGAGTATCGTGATCCTCAATGTGAATGTTAGTTTAGGTGGACAGCCATGTCTTGGTAGGTTTGTAGTTCTGCCATAACCTTTACATTTTTGGATGATAGATTGAATCCTACTCTGTGAGGTGTTAAGAGCTTGGGCTACTTTTTTTTTGTAGCCTAACCCTACTTTTCTCTTCGAAAGAACTTTGTCCCTGACCTGTCTGGTGTGTTCCTTAGTTTTATGGTGCTTGTTTTGATCCCTAATGTTCTGAAACAAACTTCTGAAGCCTTCACAGAACAGTTGTAGTCATGCTGAGGAAAAATTACACACAGGTGTACTCAATTTACTGATTAGGTGACTTCTGGAGGCAATTGGTCACTCATGATTTTATTTAGGCGCATCAGACCACAGTAGGCTGAATACAAATGCACGTCAAAATTTTCAAATTTTATATTTTAAAAATATTTAAAAAACCATATATCATTTCCTTTACACTTCACTGATACTGCTGTGTCTTGGTATATTACATAAAATGGCAATAAAATACATTTGTGGGTGTAAAGTGAAAAATGTGGAAACGTTTACTGGGTATGAATACTTTTTGAAGGCACTTTAAATGTATAATAAATGCAAGTAATATATATATATATATAAAAAAAAATGTTGCAGTAACACAAAAACAAGTGAATTATTTTCTAAAAATCTTCGTATTCATTAGTATAAGCTAAAGTACAGCACTTCAAATTTAAAATCTAGAGCAACTTTCTTTAGGCATTGTTTTTTGTTTGTAGATATGCGTTTACAGTGCTGAAGACTCAAAGGGGATCAGTCACCCCATTTGAATTATCTAACCTATTAATATGAGCATACAAGTAATAAATAGAATGCTGAAAATAATCATACATTTATGTCTCATATCAGGTGCATTCTTGTGGAAAAATAATCTTTTGTCTCCCTATGAAAAAGAGGTTTTCCAGGTTGTGGGGCAGATGCTGTCTGGAAGATAGCGCTGCTTCTTGGTTCATTAGCGTAGCGCTTGCCTCCCATCAGCGTCATAGTATCCCTGTGACATCTAGTTGTGTTCCTGAAATCCTGCGCCTGTGCACCACAATTGCCGACATTCCACTGTAGTGTTCCACCCTTGTATGAACATTAGGTTCATGCTTTTTCAGCGCAGGTGCCATATCACTGGTCCGGACTGTACAGCGATTATGCAGAAGAAACATATGCCAATGCCCATAGAAGAGCCAAAGACAACAGTGGCACTGACTGACAGTTGGATCTGTACTGAACCAATGCTGAGCCAGCGATTGGTCAGTACCAAGGCGTTGGTTACAGCCGCCGCTTGCTATGTACTAAACAGGGACTGAAACTCCACCAGCCTTGCCCCTATGACTGAAAACCTGAGGCTGCCAGGATGAAGGTAATTTCGTCCCAGCAGCGGAGCTCTGTGCAGCGTCTGCATAGCATCAGAACACTATTAACCTGCAGATTATCCCAATGTATGCATGTTATTAGCATTTTTATATGACAGGTGCCTTTTAAAGGGAACCTGCCTTGTGTAAAAATGCAGTTAAAGAAGTTATCCACTATCTAAATAATTTCATTTTTTTATTAATAAATTGTGCTATTATGTGCCACTACAGACATCCATACTCTAATTATAGTAATATAATATATAGTAATATAAACCTTTTATCATGCCAATATCATTACTTGGTATCTGACAGTTGCAGCTCGCTCTGATGTGTACATGTGATGCCCTGGAGCCGCCAGGTGGTCACTGAGAAACACTACACCCCACACAACACCACCTACACCAGGTACCCTCTGCCATAAAACCCTAGCCACCCCCCTCAGGGTAGGAAGGAAACACCAGTGGGCGGGACCAGGCGGATTGGGAGCGCCCACCTAGGAGTCTTGCGGATCCGGGGGAGGGAACCAGTCAGTTGAAGCTGGAGTTCAAGTTGAGGAGTGAGAGTCAAAGTCGAGTTTAAGTGGCAGTGCGAGTTTAAGTCTGAGCCTAGTGAAGGGTAGCTAGGGTAGTGGCCCTGGTCTACTGGCTAGGTGGCAAGCAGTGAACCGTGTCCAAAGGCGACAGGAGTCCGGTCGCGGGAAATCCCAAAGTGGACCGAGACAGGGTTGGAGCCCGCCGGTACCGACAGCAGAGATCCGGTCCGTAAACCATGCACAGGCGGGGTACCTGGACCCTAGCCCCTTCTCTAATTAACCAGGCTGGGAGCAAGGTTCCAGACGTTGTTCCAGAGTGTTAGCCCAAATAGAGCGAAACGGCAGCCCACCGAGGGGGATAGGGTATCCTGAACAACCCACTGAGATCCCAAGGGTCAGTTTTCACGGGCACATCTCCCAACCAAAACCAAACCGGGAGTGGACTTCCCCGTTCCATACGAAATTGTCCAAAACAGCAAGAAAGTACAAAGTGCCGGAGGAAGGGACATTAGTACACCAGCCGGGTGTGGGGACCGTATACCACCTGGAGCGGCAGCCGGCCACTGACACCTTGGTTTACCAGCAGACTTGTGTGCAATCATTTAATCGTGAGTACACTAACACCCTTCAGTCTGGCCCAGTGCACCACCATCAGCAGCTATCACCTCCCGTGTTCTGGACACTGAGCCCCGGGGCATCCACCCCTACCCACGGAGGAGTTAACATCCAGCTGCCATTCCATCACCCCCGGGTGCTCCCCAACAGCAGTGGTGGTACTCCACTTTATCGCACACCGTGGGTGGCGTCACGAACTATCTACAACAATCCCCTATACATGTTACAACCCCTTTTTATTTGAGTGTCCGCACGACCCCCGGAGGCCCCTCGAGCCACTGCAGATCCGGATCCGAGCAGCCCGGCTGCTGACGTGCGGGCGGCACATACATTGATAACCTCCTCCCCCCAGGTTTACTTTGCTCTCTATTACTACAAGTTCCATCATGCATTGCAGTAGCCTGTGAGAAAGAACTTGGTACGCCCCCTCCATTCTACACCCAAACACCTCCCTCTCTCCTCTGTTCACCCTCAGCAGCTTCATATTGCCATAGAAACAGTCCTGATAAAGATATTGGGAGATATCAAGTGTCAGAGCGGCCCAGGGTAGGTACCTGTCCATGTCGATAGCAGACGGGGTTGGCCTCAGCTGTTACTACTGAATGAAACTGTCAGCTCTGCTGATGTGAGGTAGTGAGGAAGACTAATTGTGTCTTCAGGACACATGATCAGGCAGCTGTCATTTATTCCAAAACGTCCACACCAATAATCAGGTGCCCAGTGAAAACTTCCTTTCACTATCTCTGATTTATGTGTCAGAAAAGGAAGTATCGGACATAACGGAGGAAGAAGAATCTGCATAACAATGCAGTAATATGTCATCCCTGCTGAGATGTGCTCATAGAAGCTATACATCCAATACAAGTATATTACCTTCGGCCTGGAACAGCTCATAGAGTCCCACGGCTTCTAGTATCATCTCTATGCCAATGACACACAGATCTACCTCTCTGGACCTGACATTACCTCTATACTAACCAAAATTCCACAATGTCTGTCTGCTATTTCATCCTTCTCTGCGCGATTCCTAAAACTTAACATGGACAAAACAGATCTCATTGTCTTTCCTCCTCCTCACTCATCTCCTCCAACAAGCCTTTCCATCAAACTCGATGGTTGCTTACTCTCCCCAGTCTCACAAGCTCGTTGCCTTGGAGTGACCCTCGACTCTGCTCTATCCTTCAAGCCACACATCCAAGCCCTCTTCAACTCATGCCGATTACAACTCAAAAACATCTCCCGGATCCGTGCTTTCCTTAACCAAGAATCAGCAAAAACATTAGTGCATGCCCTCATCATCTCCCGCCTCGACTACTGCAACCTCCTGCTCTCTGGTCTCCCTTCCAACACTCTTGCACCCCTCCAATCTATCCTAAACTCTGCGGCCTGCTTAATCCACCTCTCCCCTCGCTACTGCCCAGCCTCGCCACTCTGCCAATCCCTTCACTGGCTTCCCATCACCCAACGACTCCAGTTCAAAACATTAGCCATGACATACAAAGCCATGCACAACCTGTCTCCTCCCTACATCTGTGACCTAGTCTCCCGGTACTTACCTGCACGCAACCTCAGATCCTCACAAGATCTCCTTCTCTGCTCTTCTCTTATCTCCTCTTCCCACAATCGCGTACAAGATTTCTCCCGTGCATCCCCCATACTCTGGAACGCTCTACCTCAGCACATCAGACTCTCCCCTACCGTGGAAAGCTTCAAGAGGAACCTCAAGACCCAACTCTTCCAACAAGCCTACAACCTACAATAGCCCTCAGTCCAGTAGACCACTGCGCAACCAGCTCTGTCCTCACCTATCGTACCATCACCCATTCCCTGTAGACTGTGAGCCCTCGCGGGCAGGGTCCTCTCTCCTCCTATACCAGTCTGTTTTGTACTGTTAATGATTGTTGTACGTATACCCTCTTTTACTTGTAAAGCGCCATGGAATAAATGGCGCTATAATAATAAATAATAATTACAAAAGATATGGGATTAATTGCATGTTATTAATGTTTGAAACCTGTCCAGTACTGCACATTGAATTCTGCTAATGGGAGGAAAAGAATGTTAATCCTTCCAGCCACTCTGGTTTCAGTCACGGGGTTGGCACCGGCGTGGGTTCAGTTACTACGCTTTGAATGGAGAGCAGCGACTGTAAGTGCACCCCCCACACTGACAGCTGTTCAACATTAGAACCTGCTGTCAGTCAGTGCAGTGCAGGGGACGCGTTTACAGCAGGCGCTCTCCATACACAGAGTGGTGACTGAACCCGCACCAGCGACACCCCCTGACTGCAACCTGAACTCTGCCGCAAGGATAAAAATTATTTTCCTCCCGGAAGCAGAGCTTAAAGGGAACCTGTCACCAGTTTCAGCCTATAAGCTGTGGCCACCACGAGTGAGTTCTTATATACAGCATTCTAACATGCTGTATATAAGAGCCCAGGCCGCTGTATAGAACATAAAAATCACTTTATAATACTTACCTAACGCTCGCGCTGTGGTGGAGTTGAGTCAGATGGGCGTCTCCGTTGTCCGGTGCCGGCGCTGCCTCTTTCGGCCATCTTGGTCTTCCTTCTTCTGTAGCTGGGGTGCATGACATGTCTACGTCATCAACAGTGGCCGGCATTGAGGTTCAGCGCAGTCGCACTATGATCTGCCCTCAGCAGGGCAGATCAAAGTATTGTAGTGCACCTGTGCGGGACCGGCGAGTGTGTATGACGTAGAATGCGTCATGCACACAGACTTCACAAGGAGGACGAAGATGGCTGAAAGAGGAGGCGCTGGCACTGGACAACGTAGACACCCATATAACCTAACTCCACCGCAGCGACCGTTAGGTAAGTATTCTAAAGTGTGTTTTATGTTCTACACAGCGGCCTGGGCTCTTATATGCAGCAAGTTAGAATGCTGTACATAAGAGCCCACTGGTGGTGGCCGCAGCTTCTAGGTAGAAAAACCTGGTGACAGGTTCCCTTTAATGTGTTGGTTCCGGCAAGGTTTCAAATGCGATTAACCTGCAGATTAAACCCATATCTGCAGGTTAATACCATTTTTATATGACACAGATTCCCCTTAAGAAGAAAATAAGAAGAGAAATATTGTCAGATTCCAATTCTCATTTTTCACAGGCCATTAAAAAATGGAAGTTTAGTAAAATCTGTAAAGAATCCTACATTTTTATTTTAAATTTAAAAAAGCCTCGATTTTTATGCAAAAAATAAGATGAAGATTCATGCATTTACATTATTGCTCTGCATAATACTCCTATTATTTTGAAAAATGAATCTACCTCTGGGTGAATTGCATCTGCAGGAGTTAATCTGAATTGAGAAATAAGCTGTTTATTCCAGAATGATAACATTTTCCCCATTTTTAGAAGGACAGAATGTATTTGATGTCTTTTGCTTAGTGGTTTACGTTTTCATTGTGTTCTTTGGCGTGACCTAGATATTACATGATGGAAGTAAATACTGTTCTCTGCTTCTGTAGTAGATGGAATAAAGCAATCTCTCCCTATTCCAGGTGGTTTAGTGAACACAAACAGCCTGCTAAGTTGCTTTGTATTAGGCCTTACATACACGGCACGCACAGCAATATGGCTATGAAGGATTTTCTTCATCATATCAAAATATGAAACCTGTTTTTACTTTGTATTAGGGTATATGGGCAGACGTGAGGCACAAAACACTTTAATACAAGTCAAAACTTTAGAAGACTTAGGCGGGCTTTGCACGCTGCGACATCGGTAACAATGTGTTACCGACGCTGCAGCGTTAGTCCCCGCCCCCGTCGCAGGTGCGATTATTTTGTGATTGCTGCCATAGCGAAGATTATCGCTACGGCAGCTTCACATGCACTCACCTGCCCTGCGACGTCGCTCGGGCCGGCGAACCGCCTCCTTCCTATGGTGGCGGGTCGTACGGCGTCACAATGACGTCACACGGCAGGCGGCGAATAGAAGCGGAGGGGCGGAGATGAGCAGGACGTAAACATCCCGCCCACCTCCTTCCTTCGGCAGAGCCGGCGTGAGACGCGGTGACGCAGGTAGATGTTCCTCGCTCCTGCGGCTTCTCACACAGCGATGTGTGCTGCCGCAGGAACGAGGAACTACATCGTACCTATCACTGCTGCCAAATAATGGAAATGTCGGACCCTACACCGATGATACGATTACGACGCTTTTGCGCTCGTTAATTGTATCAAAAAGGATTTGCACACTACGATATCGACTGTGACGCCGGATGTGCGTCACTTTCGATTTGACCCAACCGATATCGCACCTGCGATGTCGTAGTGTGCAAAGCCCGCCTTAAAGTTAGTGTGTTATAAACTGACCTATTCTTTAAATAATTTTTTTACCAAATGTTTTTAAAAAAATTACATATATCACAGTTTGTATTTAAAAGGCAAAATTAGTACATTTGCAATTTTCATACTACCCTGTGGAGCTATTTTAGACTCCTAATTCCTGTCCTTTCAGAGTTTTCAGCAGGTTCCTTATTATCACACATGCAGGATCATAATGACAGGTGTATACACAGCTGATAAGAGGATCCTCCAATCACAATAGGCAATGTCACAGCTGACCCCTCTCCCCCTCCCTTCACAATGACCTTTGTACAAATTCATTAGATACTTCAATAGGGTCGGAGTCTGTTCATTGCTACTTATGTACAGTGCCTTATGAAAGTATTCACCCCTCTAGACATTTTTTGGTATTATTTTTGAGGGTTTGTATCATTTCATGTAAAGAACATGCCTACAGCTTTCAACATTTGGTTTTTATTTTATTGAGAAGCAAACAACAAATAGAACAAAACAACTGACAACAGTGTGCATAACTATTCATCCCCCTAATGTCAGTACTTTTTAGAGCCTCCTTTTTCTGTAGTTACAGCTGCAAGTAGCTTTGGATAAGTCTCTGAGCCTTCCACGTCTTGCCACTTGGATTTTTGCCCATTCGGCAAAGAAAAACTGTTCTAGCTCCTTCAAGTTAAATGGTTTCCTCTGGTGAACAGCAATCTTCAAGTCTGATTACAGATTCTCAATTGGATTAAGGTCTGGGCTATGACTAGACCACTTCAATACATTTACACATTTCCCCTTAAACCACTCGAGTGTTGCTTTAGCAGTATGCATTGGCTCATTGTCTTGTTGGAATGTGAACTTCCCTATCCCAGTCTCAAATCTCTGTCAGACAGAAACAGGTGTTGCTCAAGAATTTCTCATTATTTTACACCATCCATCTTCCCCTCGATTCAGACCAATTTCCCCAGTCTTTGCTGATGAACAACATCCCCACATCATGGTGTTGCCACCACCATGTTTCCCTGTAGGGATGGTGTCATTGGGTTGATGAGCTCTGTTGGTTTGGCGCCAGGTATAGCATTTACCTTGGTGGACAAAAAGTTCAATTTTGGTCTTATTTGACCACAGCACCTTTCTCCATACATTTGGGGAGTTTCCCACATGTCTTTTGGCAAAATCAAAATAAGCCTTCCAATCCAGCTGTAAGTAAAGGCTTTTTTTGGGGCACTCTTGCATAAAGTCCAGTTCTTTGGAGTGTATGGCTTATTGTGGGTGTATGGAAAGATACTCCAGTCTCTGCTTGGGAACCCTGCAGGTCCTTCAGGATTACTTTTTGGTTTCTGTGCTGCCTATGTGATTAATGCCCTCCTTGTCTGGGCTGAAAGTTTTGGTAGGCGGCAGGTTTGTGGTGATACCGTATTCTTTACATTTGATGATAGTGGATTTGATCATGCTCCGGGATATCATCAGAGATTGGGATATTTTTTTAGAACCCAACCCTGACTTGTACTTCTCAACAACTTTGTCTCTGAGTTGTTTGGCGATCTCCTTTAGTCTTTATGGTGTTTGGTTAGTGGTGCCTCTTGTATAATGGTGTTGCAGCCTCTTTGGCCTTTCAGAAAAGTGTATATATACTGACAGAGCATGGGATGCTTTTTATTTTTGTATTTTTCTCCCCTTCTTCCATGAGCCATAACTCTATAACTTTATTTTTCCCGTCAATATTGCCATATGAGGGCTTGCTTTTTTGCTGAACCAGTTGTACTTTAAAGTGACTCCATTCATTCTGCTACATATTGTACTGGACAACGGGAAAAAAAATTCCAAGTTCGGTGAAATTACAAATGAGGTGCAGGATTGTTTTTTGAGTTTATTTACCATGTTCACTATGTGGTAAAACTTACATGGGAATATGATTCCCAGGGCAGTATGAAGTTGTAGATACCAAACATGTATGGTTTTACTTTTATCGAAGTGGTGAAAAAAACCCCTGAAATTTCGGGAAAAAAAAATTGCTTTTGTCGCCATTTTCTGTCATCCATAGCTTTCTTATTTTTTGGGATTTGGGGCTGTGTGAGGGCTTTTTTTTTGCGTCTTTTAGCTGAAGTTTTTATTTATACCATTATTGGGTAGATGTGATGTTTTGATTCCCTGTTATTGCAATGTCGTGGCAACTAAAAAAGTAATTCTGGCGTTTTGATTTTTTTTTTCTCAAGTTACTTACTTTTACTGATCAGATCAATTGATTTTATATTTTGATAGATCTGGCATTTCTGAACACTGTGATACCAAATATCTGTATTTTTTTCTTTTAATTTCAGTGGGGCAAATGGGGGGGTATTAGAACTTTTTTTAATTGTTTTTGTTTTTTTTTTTACATTTTTGTTTTGTTGACGGTACTAGTCCCCATAGGGGACTTTATTATTGCGATCGATTCTGCTGATCATCCTTCTTATAAGCAGAAATACTTATACAAGGTGATTTCCTGCTGGGCAGGACGCATCGCTGTGTTTGACACCTACCAACGACCTCCTAACACGGTCCCAATGCCCGCCGAGATCGTTATAGATGTCACTGAGTGTTACTGCGTCGTTGGTAAAGTCTGACTGTGTGACATCTCACCATCGACCTCCCAGCGACTTACCAGCAATCCTTATCAGGTCGTATCGTTTTCGGAATCGCTGGTAAGTCGTTATGTGTGACTGGGCCTTTACCTCCATACATAGACAGATAAAGAATCCACCTGTGCTTCCTTATGTCCACCATCCCACACCCCGGGGTTGGGATATGTGAGAAAGCCAGTCCCATCAATCTCTGACAGGTCATAAACCCTCTCAGTACTATACATACTGGAGCTAGCTTCTAGGCTTACATCACAGAGGATAACTACCTCTGTAATACATATCGATTCTCCATAATGTTTCTGGCAGCCATCATATTCTCCCTCTGTCCAAAGCTGGTGGGCTTGGTACCTTCCACCATTAAGCATTGCACCTTTGATGGTGCATCCACATTGCCATGTAGTTTCTCGGGCTTATTCTCTACATAGACATTAAAGTCCTGAAGTAATTCTTGCAAGAAGACCGTTTCCTACTCAGATACATTATTGGGTGTTGTTTGCAATTCAATTCAGTTTGATGACGCTACGGTAGTAGCCCATGATGTCATGGGACGCCCTAATTTGTTTCTTTAAGAGCGGTTGTGGCCAGTTCTGGATGGAGTCCACCTTTATTCACTTGGGCCCTGCCCATGATATAATCTAAGTATCTGGCTTCTTCCATCCCGTTTGGCACATTTATTCATGTTGATGGAAAGCCCCAACTTACTTAAGGGATCAAATATCGCCTAGACCATGCCCAGATGACTTCCAGAATGAAAACAGATATTCAAGTTACTGATATAGGAGATGACAGATGGTGCTTTTAAAATTATATGGAGGGGGAGTAGCGGGGCGGAGCTAGAGGCAGATACAGACATACCGCTGCAAATAATGACATGACAATTACAGTTCTTCATTGATCTTCAGCAAACACTAACTGTCCTCTCCAGTTTCCGTTATCAGAAAATATGTCTTCACCCAGGACAGATTTTGCTTGTAAATTGAACATTTTGATCATTTCAGGAAAATAAAGCAGCAGATTTCTTTAATTGGAAAATATTAACATTTTTAATTTTTTTTTTTCTGCACCAATGATTAAAGGAAGAAAGAAAAATGAAAACGGCAGTTACATTTTAAGCCTCCTACACTGCTGTTTCGGTTTTAGTTAATAATGTTGAGCAAGTGTACCCTCAAGAATTGATGCTGATTGAAGGGTGGTAACCTCTAATACTGATTTGATTTAGATTTCTCTTTCCTGCATTTACTTTGCACTTTAATTGCAAAAAATAAACTATTCCATACCTTCCACCGATGAGACAGACGGGACGTCCGGCATATTCATACTGTGCAGAGCAGTCATTGAACTGTAGTATCATGGAAGCAACATTTTGGATAACCAGTTCCTCTTTGAAGATAATGTATTATTGACTAATAGATTGTGTAATTATATTGATAGAACATTCTTTATTTCTCCCTATTCTTTTTTTTTTCTGGTTTTCCAATGGTTAAAATAATACAATATATTTCTATATGTGTAGCATTTGACAAATGAGAACATACAGCAGCACGTGCTAGGCCCAACTCTTCATGTCATTGCTTAAGAAGGTTGTGTTCAACTTCCTTTTTTTAATATCCCCTATTGTGTCAAATGTTTTTTTTTCCCTAATCCTTGGAATCCCACAAATAAAACAGCAACCGTGTGATTATATTGGCCAGAAGTCAATAGTCTTTGCAGGTGGTGTTACTACATCCAAGGTCAAATATGGATCAAGTCACATAAGCTTAACGAAATATCCTTTGTATGCTATGTCCTATTTTCCCTATGAAATGAAAGTCTGGTGCATCCCAAGTACTGATTAACTGGATAGGAAAATATGTTTAGCAATATTAACCTCTAACTTTTTTTTTTCTCCTTTTACAATCCATAAGCCTTGGTCACATTGCTTTATACGGAATCTGTGTGTGTGTGTTTAATCAACAGAAGATTATCATCATCTGACTAGAAGTCTTGCGCTTGCTGGTCCAACTATGTACCTAGCACTGATTTAGCAGCTCTTTGGCAATATATATTGTACAGAGAAAGATGTGGTTTGGGCGAGACTTCATAGTCCTAGCTTTGCTAAATCTGCAGCAGAGAAAAATTCTGTCACTGTGCACAAAGTAAACTAAGTGATACATTGTTGGAATCAGGCTATCAGCCCCTGCCCCATTCTGCATTCTGATTACATAGCAAAGACCTCCTGACTGATTCCTTTTAATAGAACCAAATTTTTCAAATCTGACATCACTTTGTCTGGAAAGTTTCAGTGTATCCCAGTGATTTAGGCCTAAAACACACTTCCGCATAAAAAACGTCCGTGTGACACGGTCCGTTTTTCGGGTTCGTGTTCCGTTTTTTTGGGGCGTTTCTCCGGTACGTATGGCATCTGTGTGGTGGCGTATGCGAGCCGTGTGTACGTGTATAATGCCCGTGTATGTGTACGTGGAATGTCCGTGTGCAATGTCCGTTTGTGTGTTGCACAATGTCGTTGATACTTGTCGGCTGACAGCAGACAGAGTTGCGCGATGAGAATGAACTCGGGTGAACTTCACCCGACTTCATTGTCATGCCGCGGCTCTGTCTGTGTGCCGCGTACTGATTAGCGGTCACCTGTGAAGGATTCACCAGTGACCGCTAATCCCCCGAGTGACTGAAGTGAGCAGCCCTCTCTCATACTTTCCGCTCCCCGATCACCAGCGCGGCGAGGAACAGCTGTGCAGAGAATACGCGGCAACAATTACTTTGAATATGCCGGCCGCTCATTAATCAATCTCATATTCCCTGCTTTCCCCACCCACAGACGCCTGTGATTGGTTGCAGTCAGACACGCCCCCCACGCTGAGTGACAGCAGTCTCACTGCCCCCAATCACAGCAGCCGGTGGGCATGTCTATACTGTGCAGTAAAATAAATAAATAAATAAAAATTAAATCTTCCGGAGCTGCAGAAGACACCGCCGCTCCTGTCAGCTCCACGCAGCAACTGAGGTGAGTAGCGCGATCAGCTGAGCTGTCACTGAAGTTACTCGCGGCCAACGCTGATCGCGCTATTCCCTTCATTAGCTCTGTGGAGCTGACAGGAGCGGCGGTGTATTCTGCAGCTCCGGTCACCTTCATGCAGCTGAGCTGGATGCGACGCTGGACCATCCTGGATTACGCCGGACATGGAGGGCTTTTTCGGGCTTATAAAATTGGTGAACAAGGCAATTTGTTAGTGGTTTTTTTTCTAATAAAGGATTGTTCGGGTGTGTGTGTTTATTTACTGTAATTTACAGATTCATCATGGAAGGTATCTCGGGGAGACGCCTGACATGATTAATCTAGGACTTATTGGCAGCTATGGGCTGCCAATAACTCCTTATTACCCCGATTTGCCAACGCACCAGGGCAAATCGGGAAGAGCCGGGTACAGTCCCAGAACTGTCGCATATAATGTATGCGGCAATTCTGGGCGGCTGCTCACTGATATTGTTAGGCTGGGGGGCTCCCCATAACGTGGGGCTCCCCATCCTGAGAATAGCAGCCTTCAGCCGTATGGCTTTATCTGGCTGGTATTAAAATAGGGGGGACCGCACGCCGTTTTTTTAAAATTATTTATTTATTTTACTGCACAGTATGGACATGCCCACCGGCTGCTGTGATTGGGTGCAGTGAGACAGCTGTCACTCAGCATGGGGGGCGTGTCTGACTGCAACCAATCACAGGCGTCTGTGGGTGGGGAAAGCAGGGAATACGAGATTGATTAATGAGCGGCCGGCATATTCAAAGCAATTGTTGCCGTGTATTCTCTGCACAGCTGTTCCTCGCCGTGCTGGTGATCGGGGAGCGGTATGAGCCGGGGTAAGAAAAAAAACAAGCGCCAATGTAAGTATGACTGAGAACAGCAGAAAAAAAGGTAAGTATACTGAATTTAATTTAAAAAAAAAAAAAAAAAGATCGCTAGTGTAAAAACGCACACATACGAAACGTGCTGAACACGGACATACTCCGTGTGCGGTATGTGCAGGCACGGACACAAAGACTAAAGCGGGTCCGTGCCTGCGTGCTGCCGGACAAAAACGGACATGTTGTCCGTGTAGAAAAGCGCACATGCGTACTTACCACACGGTCACACGTTCCGTGTGATTTTACGTGTGTGTGCCATCTACCATTGAATAACATGGGTCTCCGTGTGTATGTGTCTCCGGTACGTGCAAATACGTACCGCACATGTACAAATTAAACGGATGTGTGTTGCGGGTCTTAGAGATTTTTTTTTTTTTTTTTCATGATACATTGAAATTTGTTAGTGGTAAATTTAGGTCAATGTGTATTGCAGTAATTTATGAAAATAAAATAAAAAAAATGATACATTGGCAAACTTTCAATGTTTATACCTTTAACCAGATAGTCAGAACACATAAAATAGGTAACATTTAACTTGTGTCGACCTTACATCATCACAGTTTTTCAAATGTCCTTTTATTTTTTATTTTTTTTGTTTGCATCTTTTTATTAACATTTTACAAATTTTAATACAAGAAATAGAAGGAATAAGGGTATGTGCGCACGTTGCTTTTTACCTGCTTTTTACCTGCTTTTTTGCTGCTTTTTCTTCTGCGCTGTTTAATGCCAAAATGGATGTGTTCTTCTATTCAAGCAAAGTCTATGGGAATTTGGGTTTCTTGTTCACACTATGTTGTTCAAAATGCTGCCTTTTTGTGGCAGAACTTTGGTCAAAAACTCAGCTTTTCAAAGAAGCAACATGTCAATTCTTTTTGCCATTTGGGTTTTGCACTGCAAAGCTGAGTTTTTGACCAAAGTTCTGCCACAAAAAGGCAGCATTTTGAACAACATAGTGTGAACAAGAAACCCAAATTCCCATAGACTTTGCTTGAATAGAAAAACACATCCATTTTGGCATTAAACAGCGCAGAAGAAAAAGCAGCAAAAAAGCAGGTAAAAAGCAACGTGCGCACATACCCTAAGGGAGGAATTAGGGAAGGGAAAAAGGAATAGACATAAAGGAAAAAAGGAAAAACCAACAGTTACCGTAAGTGTCGCCTTTATGGCCAATGCTTCAAAAGTATTAACATCAAACGTTTTGTCACAAACGTACTTGGAACAACAAAAACAATAATATACATGAGAAATAATAAGTTATATGCAGACTAGGCATAAATGTTTTCGCCCATTAAGACCATCTCAATTTGTATCTCAAAAAGTTCTTAAATGTCCTTTTATTTTGAATTTTGGAGGGTATAACATTTTCAGCAGCAAATTTTAATTTTTCAAAGAAATTTACAAAACATTTTTTAGGAACCTATTCGGTTTTGAAATTTTTTGGGGGGACATACGTATTGGAAAAAAACCCCAAAAGTGGTACCAATTTAAAAACATCTTCCCTCAACTTATTCAAAACTGCTGTCAGTTTGTGAGCCCTTCAAGCACTTTTCAGGAATTAACACATCGTGGAATGAAAAATGATATTGTTACAACTAAAATGTTGCAAACATCTGAAAAGGCCACTATAACTGGCAGTCTCGAGGGCCATTACTTAGCATTGGACTGCCATGTCAACTGACAGGACCACACAATAGTTTGCTGGCTGTAGTGGCCTATCAGACTATGCCTGCAGCATTGTCTAAGAGGCATGATGTCAGTGCTTGTGCATGTAAATAAATACATTATACTAGCGATCAGACCAATAAAAGTTTTAATGTACAATATGGAAGGGGCCCAGGATAAGGACATGTATACCATGATGGGGACATATATACCAAGAAGGGGCCCAGTATAAGGACATATACCAGGCTGAGGCCTAGGATTGGGACAATTCTACCAGTATAAGGACATATATACCAGAATGGGAAACATTTGCCAAGATTGGGGACATATATACCAGGATTGGGACATATATACCAGGAAGGAGCCCAGGATAGAATGCATTAGAACACGATGGGGGACATTATTACTTAATGGGGGGAGGGCAACTTGTATGTCTTTATAGGATTTGGAATGCTACAAGGGCCCATACATCTGACCAACATGCAGAGGGTGGGGCAAGTTCAAATTTTGCATTGGGGCCCATTAAACTCTAGTTACACCAAAACATACAGTACAGACCAAACGTTTGGACACACCTTCTCATTCAAAGAGTTTTCTTTATTTGCATGACTCTGAAAATTGTAGATTCACATTGAAGGCATCAAAACTATGAATTAACACATGTGGAATGAAATACTTAACAAAAAAGTGTGAAACAACTGAAAATATATCTTATATTCTAGGTTCTTCAAAGTAGCCACCTTTTGCTTTGATTACTGCTTTGCACACTCTTGACATTCTCTTGATGAGCTTCAAGAGGTAGTCACTGGAAATGGTCTTCCAACAGTCTTGAAGGAGTTCCCAGAGATGTTTAGCACTTGTTGGCCTTTTTGCCTTCACTCTGCGATCCAGCTGACCCCAAACCATCTTGATTGGGTTCAGGTCTGGTGACTTTGGAGGCTAGGTCATCTGGCGTAGCACCCCATGACTCTCCTTCTTAGTCAAATAGCCCTTACACAGTCTGGAAGTGTGTTTGGGTCATTGTCCTGTTGAAAAATAAATGATGGTCCAACTAAACGCAAACCGGATGGATAGCATGCCGCTGCAAGATGCTGTGGTAGCCATGCTGGTTCAGTATGCCTTCAATTTTTAATAAATCCCCAACAGTGTCACCAGCAAAGCACCCCCACACAATCACACATTCTCCTCCATGCTTCACGGTGGGAACCAGGCATGTAAAGTCCATCCGTTCACCTTTTCTACGTCTCACACACAGACATGGTGGTTGGATCCTAAGATCTCAAATTTGGACTCATCAGACCAAAGCACAGATTTCCACTGGTCTAATGTCCATTCCTTGTGTTCTTTAGCCTAAACAAGTCTCCTCTGCTTGTTGCCTGTCCTTAGCAGTGGTTTCCTAGCAGCTATTTTACCATGAAGGCCTGCTGCAAAAATTCTCCTGTTAACAGTTGTTCTAGAGATGTGTCTGCTGCTAGAACTCTGTGTGGCATTGACCTGGTCTCTAATCTGAGCTGCTGTTAACCTGCGATTTCTGAAGCTGGTGACTCGGATAAACTTATCCTCCGCAGCAGAGGTGACTCTTGGTCTTCCTTTCCTGGGGCGGTCCTCATGTGAGCCAGTTTCTTGTAGCGTTTGATGCTTTTTGCCACTGCACTTGGGGACACTTTCAAAGTTTTCCCAATTTTTCAGATTGACTGACCTTCATTTCTTAAAGTAATGATGGCCACTCGTTCTTCTTTACTTAGCTGCTTTTTTCTTGCCATAATACAAATTCTAACAGTCTATTCAGTAGGACAATCAGCTGTGTATCCACCAGACTTCTGCACAACACAACTGATGGTCCCTACCCCATTTATAAGGGAAGAAATCCCACTTATTAAACCTGACAGGGCACACCTGTGAAGTGAAAACCATTTCTGGTGACTCCCTCTTGAAGCTCATCAAGAGAATGCCAAGAGTGTGCAAAGCAGCAATCAAAGCAAAAGGTGGCTACTTTGAAGAAGCTAGAATATAAGATATATTTTCAATTGTTTCACACTTTTTTGTTAAGTATTTCATTCCACATGTGTTAATTCATAGTTTTGATGCCTTCAATGTGAATCTACAATTTTCAGAGTCATCAAAATAAAGAAAACTCTTTGAATGAGAAGGTGTGTCCAAACGTTTGGTCTGTACTGTATATCAGAAGGTGAGAGTAAAGCCCCCGTTATATTTAGCGACTTACCAGCAATCCCGAAAACAATGCGACCTGATGAGGGTCGCTGGGAGGTCGCTGGTGAGATGTCACACAGTCAGACCTTACCAACGACTCTGTAACGAAACAGGTCGCAGTAGCGACCTGTATAACGATCTCTGCTGTCATTGGGACCCTGTCACACAGTGTCAAACATAGCGATGCATCCTGCCCAGCAGGACATCGCCTTTGAAGAAAATGGTCCAGGACGTTCAGCAACGACCGGCGACCTCACAGCAGGGGCCAGGTTGTTGCTGGATGTCACACATAACGAGATCGCTAGCAAGATCGCTGTTGCGTCACGAAAACAGTTACTCAGCAGCGATGTCGCTAGCGATACGGGGCCTTAAGACATGGTTCCTTTCATTTGAAAAAAATAACTCGCTTAGAAATTGATGACTGCAACACATAAAAAAAAAAAAGTTTGAACAGGGCCATGTCTACCTTTGAGTAGCATTAGCATCACCTATTTTTTGAACACTCTGGGAAGTGAAGAAAATAATTGCTGGAGTTTTGGGGGGAGATGTTCGCCCATTCTTGTCTGACATACAATGTTAGCTGCTCAACAGTCCTGGGACTACGATGTGATACTCTTAATTTTATAATGTGGCAAATGTTTTCTAATGGTGAAAGGTCCGAACTACAAGCACCCAGTTCATCATCTGAACTCTTCTTCTACGTAGTCACTTTATTGTGATGGATTCGTTAAGTGGCTGAGCATTGCCTTGCTATTCTTGCTGAACAACTGTTTAGGGCGAATAGCTGGCAGCCAAACATGCAATTGGCCAATGAATATGTAGGATATGAGTAGTTAAAGATGTTCCAAAGTTTTGGGAATTGGGTAGTAAATTTATAGCATTGTAGGTGTGGTGGCCATCTCAGAACCTGCTAGTTTATGCAAGTAGTCTCAATTATTACCAGAAATTTAAACAAAAGCCTCTTGATGCATGTATCTGAGGGTGTGCAGTAAAGTAATCGTAAAACAGTTCTACACGTGAATGAATATTAGTCATTGATTTTATAGAGTTCTCCCAGAATGCATGTATTCTGGACAAAAATATAACATGTTTTCCCCCAGAACTTGTTTGAATTATAATTATTTTCTACGTAAAGATCTCAGAGTACACAGTGTGATACCCATTTTTACAGCAATTACCTGATACTAATAACACAGATCAGGGCCTGTAGGAGAGGGTGCTATATGCCTTTATTTACTTCCACATTCTTGTCAGTTGACACCTACAGAAAACACTTAAGGTCCAGTCACACTAAACAACTTACCAGCGATCCCAACAACGATAGGGATCGCTGGTAAGTTGCTAGGGGGTTGCTGGTGAGATGTCACACTGCGACGCTCCAGCGATCCCACCAGCAACCTGACCTGGCAGGGATCGATGGAGCGTCGCTACACGAGTTGCTGGTGAGCTCACCAGCAACCAGTGACCAGCCCACAGCGCCGCGTGGAAGATGCTGCGCTTGGTAACTAAGGTAAATATCGGGTAACCAACCCGATATTTACCTTGGTTACCAGTGCACGCAGCTACACGTGCAGAGAGCAGGGAGCAGCGCACACTGAGCGCTGGCTCCCTGCTCTCCTAGTTACAGCACACATCGGGTTAATTACCCGATGTGTGCTGCAGCTAAATGTGCACAGAGCAGGGAGCAGCGCACACCGGGTGCAGCTGCACAGGGTACATATATAGGGTATAGAGTACAGGGTGCAGCTGCACAGAGCAGGGAGCAGCGCACACCGCTTAGCGTTGGCTCCTTGCTCTCCTAGTTACAGCACACATCGGGTTAATTACCCGATGTGTACTGCAGCTAAATGTGCACAGAGCAGGGAGCAGCGCACAATGCTTAGCGCTGGCTCTCTGCTCTCCTAGCTACAGCACACATCGGGTTAATTAACCCGATGTGTCCTGCAGCTACATGTGCACAGAGCAGGAGCCGGCACTGACAGTGAGAGCGGCGGAGGCTGGTAACAAAGGTAAATATCGGGTAACCAAGGACAGGGCTTCTTGGTTACCCGATGTTTACTGTGGTTACCAGCCTCCGCAGAAGCCGGCTCCTGCTGCCTGCACATTTAGTTGTTGCTGTCTCGCTGTCACACACAGCGATCTGTGCTTCACAGCGGGAGAGCAACAACTAAAAAATGGCCCAGGACATTCAGCAACAACCAACAACCAACGACCTCACAGCAGGGGCCAGGTTGTTGCTGGATGTCACACACAGCAACATCGCTAGCAACATCGCTGCTACGTCACAAAAGTTGTTCGTTAGCAGCGATGTTGCTAGCGATGTTGCTTAGTGTGACGGGGCCTTTAGAGTATGCTATTCACTGTAGAAAACATCCAATCTTTAGTACGTTATTTAACCTCTTCACAACCTTAGATGTACTGGTATGTCCAAGGTCGTGGCGTATATTTTTAACCACTGTGTCCAATCACAAAAAGGTAGCATCCTTCTGAAAAGTAGGCACTCCTAAAAGAAATCAGGACTGTGCCACAGTGGTCACATGAGACTTTATATGTCTTCCTAACTGCACTAACAGTAATATTTTACCCTTGTAGCTTTGCCATCCTCTGCTGCTCCTGCAGTGCTCCTCACTTTAATATTGCTGACCATTTCCTTCCTGTGTTCCCCCTCCCTTCTGGCATGTTACGTCACAGATGAGGGGGCACGGCCTGCTTCTGGCTTCTAACATATGCTAGCCCCTTGATAGCGGCTTATTCTATGCCGTCATGTATTGGGGGCGTGGCTTGTCATGCTATTAATCCAGCCACGCCCTCTGAAGTTTTGTGTGATAATGAGCTCTGCCTGCTGCTAATTCACAGCTGTGAGGGCAGAGCTTTTTTCTTTGGTCCTGTCACCAGGAAGCTGTGCAGGAGCAGCCCATGTCCATGCAAGCACTGCTCTGCCTTCCTCAGTAGTTCTGAGGAGGAGGACAACTGAGGGAGATCAGATTTGGTGACTATGGACAAAAGAAAACTGCCTTAAAGGGAACCTGTCGTTAGTTTTTATACTGTAAACTGATAACCTGTATAAAAAGGTGCTTTAATGCTTACTAAATCCTTACATTTTTCGTAGAAATCTAATTTGTTCTTCAGAGAAATTATAGTTTAAATTTTATGCTAATGAACTGTACGTGCAGTTGGGTGGTCACTGACTTCTAGTGCTCCTGTCGGTCTCCTTATTCCTCAACCACTTCCTTTCTCTGACTGACAGGTCATTGAAACATGAGTGACCTAGAGGCGGAAGGGCTGTAAGTGCAGTAACCACCCAACTGCATTTGCAGCTCATTAACATACACTTTCAACTATAATTTCTTTGAAGAGCAAATTAGATTTCTACAAAAAATGTAAGGATTTAGTAGGCATTAAAGCGCCTTTTTATACAGGTTATCAGTTTACAGTATAAAATACTAACGACAGGTTCCCTTTAAGGCAGTTTTGCTTTTGTCCATAGTCACCAAATCTGATCTCCCTCAGTTGTCCTCCTATGTCTAAGGTAAGGATTTACTCCGCATTTAAATACCTTTTACATACATACCATTAATGTGAGGCATAAAATGCTGATGACCGGTTCTTTAGTAATGGTGACAGAGTACCATAAATTGTACAGATTTCCTTTTAGTTTTCGTACATACATAGGTTCACTAATAAATTAATATGTGACAATCTTCAAAAAGGCCTGAAGGAAAGTAGAAACACTTATGGCATGTTACAAAAGTGCGCATCTTAACACTTTAGGGGGTTGTCCACTACTCGGACAAACCCCTTCTCAATCGGCATGTCTTTTCCCCCATGTGATGGTGGGATATGGTGTACCATATGTATCATGTTTTGTAGATTCGTATTTTACTCTTGGTTCACTGTCCATTATTTGCATTGCTTGTGTGTACATTGTATTGTCTTGTAGGTAATCACCCCCTGTAGTGTTCCTGGCCCTAAGTCTGGGGGAAAGGGCCTGGGATCCACCCAACCTTTTTGCTTACCTGGGGGATGAGGCAGTCTGTTTGAGAACTTCAAGAGTGAAGTAGGAGGATTGAATCTCTGAGGGAAAAGCTGCGGCTTCACAAAGAGACCTGGACATTTATCGCTCATTGGACTATTCGTATTTCTGGACTAATTTTATCCTTTGCATGGTGGATTATGTTATGGACTGTTTAATTTGCTTGGAATAAATGTTTATTGGATTCTTCAGCCAGCTCTCGCTCTGTTCATTGTGTGATATGGGAGAAGGACTCTGTCACACCCCAGTAAAATAGAAACGTTCCTCCTGTTCTGGTGCTGTTCCAGCGGTGTCTCGGCACTCTGTCTCCCGAGGCTCACATGATGATATGTTAGGAGAGCCATGCGCCCATTCAGCGCCGGCTTCACTGTCTCTGCCTTCTGGCATGTCAAACATTAAGAGGAAGTGAGTGACCTCTTGATAATTGATTCATTTAAAGGCGGGGAGAGTGCCTGGGAGCAGGGCTCGCGTGATGCTACGTCACATGAGCCGCGGGGGAGCAAGTGCCAACACCACTAGAATACCGCTAGCAGCGGAGGTGAGTATAAGTGTTATTTTAGAGGGGGGAGCAAATATGGAGAATAGGTGGTTTTCCAAGTAGTGGACAACCCCTTTAACAGCTGAGTTATTATTATTTATTATTATAGCGCCATTTATTCCATGGCGCTTTACAAGTGAAAGAGGGTATACGTACAACAATCATTAACAGTACAAGACAGACTGGTATAGGAGGAGAGAGGACCCTGCCCGCGAGGGCTCACAGTCTACAGGGAATGGGTGATGGTACAATAGGTAAGGACAGAGCTGGTTGCGCAGTGGTCTACTGGGCTGAGGGCTATTGTAAGTTGTAGGCTTGTTGGAAGAGGTGGGTCTTGAGGTTCCTCTTGAAGCTTTCCACGGTAGTGGAGAGTCTGATGTGCTGAGGTAGAGCGTTCCAGAGTATGGGGGATGCACGGGAGAAATCTTGTACACGATTGTGGGAAGAGGAGATAAGAGAGGAGCAGAGAAGGAGATCTTGTGAGGATCTAAGGTTGCGTGCAGGTAGGTATTTTCATTTTTAACTAGCGCAAGCTAATGTACATAGAAGGGTTGGGAATAAATTTTGCTGGTTTTTCACTTTGTACAAGCATAAGATTGCATTTGTATTGCACTAGAAACTTGTGTAGTGTCTAAATATCTGATGTTTGGCCTCATCGTAATAACTGCAGTATTTCTGCATCTCTGCGGTCTTGTAAGGACTGCATTCGATAACAGACTATTGTACTTTGACTTTTTTTGTACTTGTTTTTATGAGTAAGAGAACCAGGAGGTAGAGATAATTCCCCAGGCCGTATCCAGCTGCCCAGTAAAATAACAGTAAGAAGCACATCAGATCCAGAAATATGTGAGTGTGTGCTGAGACAGCAGGGGAAGTCCTTGTGGAATGTCCTGCCTCGCTCTTTGTGTTTCAATGCTTGGAAGTGCAATCCTGCAGATGTTTCCTCAGGCTAGAGATGCTGTTTACAAACAGCGCTTTCAAGCTAGTGGCCCTCTGGAGAGACGTATCAGCCATGAAAAGGAATGTGCCATGAAGGTCACTAAGAAGCCTACATTTACTTTGTTGTGTTCGTCTTTGCACAACAGTAATTTAAAGAACCCCTGAGTCACAAATAAGCAGGTTGTCAAACGAACCCCAGGAGTTACAAGAAACCATTTCTATCTCTTCACCTTAAGGCCTTAAAAAGGTTCTTCCTCTCCATCATTTCCGGCGGTCGTGTTACTGTGCAAAGAACGCTCTTTTCCATACAAGTCCGTGATGTTTAACAGCAGCACATTATAAGATGAATCACGAGAATAAAAAAAGATTCTCTGAATAGCAGTAACTCAGAAATAAAGTATAGTGTTTGTGCCAGTGTTCTCGTAGATCCACAGTTTTTCTGCAGCAATATTGTGAAATTTAGGGACATGACAATCTAGTTGGAGAAATCCTGTAACGGGTTTACTGAAAATATTGCAAGGTTTATTTCTGAAATATTGAAGCCAGATCTTATGGTATTCTTCTATGTTAGAAATCTCTGATGAATAGGATTATAAGGCTATTCACATGTTGCAGCTTTGGTGGGTTGGGGTTTTTTGTTTTTTTTTTGCATTTTTTTTTCACTGGTTTTATACAAATTAAAGCAAATTAAAAGCTGCTTTTGACCGTACCAGCAAAAGCTATGAGATTCCATAAATCTGATGCACACAGACGCACACTTGCTTTTTTTTCTGACTGAAATGGAAAACTGCTGCGTTTTTGAAAGAAGCAGCATGTCAATTCTTTCAGCGTTTTTGCTGCTGCTTTTTTTTTTACCATTTGAAAGCAATGAGTGCGGTTTTTTGCTGCGCTTTTGTGGTGAATGAAACTTTTATTTAAAGGGAACCCTTCAGGTCCAATATGCACCCAGAGCCACAAGCAGTTCTGGGTGTATATTGCTAATTCCTGCCTAACCGTCCCTGTGTACACTAATATAGATAAAGAGATCTTTAGAAATAGTATTTCTAAAGATCTTATATTGTATGCTAATGAGCGAGGGGACTAGTCCCCTGGGCGTTTCTTCCCTTGCTATTCGGTTCCATTAGCATTTTAGTACACCCTTGTGGGCGTGCCTACATGTTAATGAATGTGCAGCGTCAGAGGATGATCTTACTCACCTCTCCGCCGCCATCGTGTTCTGACGCTGTATTTTGGCTCAGTGGGCATGACTGTGGCATCTGACCCCCTAGGCAGGGGCAGACACAAATGAGGACTGTCTGAGTCCAATGGCTGGATGGACACAGAGTCACTCGTACAGGCAGGTGTGACCAGGGCCGCTGTGCGGGCAGTATGGCCAGGCTGGGCAGACAGTCTCTAGGGAAGGCGGGTGCGACCACGCTAGACAGGCAAAGTCTTTTGTGAAGGCAGGTACGAGGACGACCGGGGCGGCTGTAGGAGGTGACTCAACAGGGGCAGGTGAGTACCAGGATTATAGCTGGGGCATGGTGACAAGAAAAGGTTATTGCACACTGAAATGGGGATGCACAGTGGACAAGAGGACCTGACAACTATCTAAACCTAGAAGATACGGACAAGACAAGTCTGGAAGAACAAGGAAAGAGATCTTCTAATGTGTATCTCCACGTGTAGTTCTACAGGCTCGGAGACAAAGAGTATCGGTTCAGACAGGAGCATTTCATCTATAGACAACACCGACAAGGGATCCCAAAGGCGTTGGATGGTAATCCGGTAATAATCCACCAAAGCTTATTGAATGAAACTTCCAGCAAATTCCGAATCCAGATGAACCGTCTCAGAAAACCAAACTTCTCCATATGATAAGGACACAGACCGGATCAACGAAGTAGATGAACTGCTTTCACGGATTGTGATTTCCCCCTTACTGTGCCAAGGCAAGATGTTGTCAGCCTCAAGGGATAAGTTTGGTTGAAGTGCTCTGCTCAACCACACAGATTCATGGCTCGGCAATTTCCACATAGTTGATGAGACATTTTGATACTATTAACTTGCATCGGCTCAGGAACAGGGGCGTAAACTGGAACCTGAGATGCAAATGGCCTCTGGAAATATGGAGCCATGCAAATAGGTTTGTTCGCCCAGGAAACCTCCTTGGAATATTCCTGGAACCTATGATCAACCCTCGTGGCTAAGGAGATAAGATCATCCAGAGTAGTGGGTATATCACAACCAGCCAGTTCGTCCTTGTGTCCCAGATAAACCCTCCCAAAAGGTGGCTGCCAGTGCCTGATCATTTAATCTTAATTCAGAAGCAAGAGTGCAGAACTGAACCATATATTGTCCCACAGTTGGAACTCCTTGACACGAGTGCAGAAGAGAGGATGCAGCTGAGATGACTTGAGTTGGTTCCTCAAAAAGGCCTTCAAAAATTCCAACACAAGTGATAATTGGGTCATTTCTTTCCCTCAGGGGACTGACCCAAGTGAGAACTTCTCCACCATCGACGACAGCAACACCACTTTGGACCAGTCTGAAGAAAATTGATAGGCGAAGAGTTCAAAGTGCAGGGTGCACTAGTTGATGAAACCTAAGCAGTGCTCGGAATCCCTATGAAAGCGAGGTGGAGCAGCCAGAGGAAGTCCAGATTCAGCCAGAGCTGGAGCTTTCAGGCGGACATTCACTGACCGTAGGTGGCCAAAAGTTGATTTTGCTGATCTTGCATCTGCGACATCTCATGAAATAGTTCAGCTTGAGGCAGAGTCCATGGTCTGAGCAAATTGTAACCCTTGCCTCTGGTCATGGTAATGCGGCAAGCAGAAGTGGAGGTACCCAGACTTAAGCCTGCTTTACACGTTTCAATATGTCATGCGATCGCACCCACCCCCATCGTTTGTGCAGCCTGGGCAATTTGTTGCCCGTGTCGCACAATGCTGTAACCCCCCGTCACACGTACTTACCCTCCAAACGACCTCGCTGTGGGCGGCGAACATCCACTTCCTGAAGGGGGACGGACGTTCTGCGTCACAGAGACGTCACACAGCGGCCGGCCAATAGAAGTGGAGGGGCGGAGATGAGCGGGACGTAAACATCCCGCCCACCTCCTTCCTTCAGCATTGCTGGCGGGACGCAGGTAAGCTGTGTTCATCGTTCCCGGGGTGTCACACGTAGCGATGTGTGCTGCCTCTGGAACATTGAACAACCGGGCGTTCGTTTTTTTTTTTTAGAAAATGAGCGACGTGTCAACGATGAACGAGAAAGTATTTTTGCTCGTTCATAGCTGTCACACGCTACGATATCACTAACGATGCCAGATGTGTGTCACTTACAACATGACCCTGCCGACATCTCGTTAGATATATCGTAGCGTGTAAAGCCCGCTTAACTCTTGTGGGAGGGGCTTGACCAAGCAGCCGCCGCAAGGCAGACACTAGGTGCCACTCCTAGGGCAGTGACTAGTACTGTGCCAGCTGACGTCCAGGGCAGAGTGTGGACTAGCAAAGTCAAGTATAGACAGAGACCACTGGGATGGCTGAGGCAGATAGCACAGCCAGGACAGACAGGCAAAGTCACTTGTGTAGACAGAGAGCACTGGGATGGCTGAGGCAGGTAGCACAGCCAGGATGGACAGGCATCGGGGGTTACCAACAGGACTAGGAAACAGGAATAGAAAAATGTACACTGGCAAAGACACAGACAGTGGTCAAGGGGACCTGGCATCTAGCTATCTAGGGAACCACTAACTAACCATGTTGCTTAGGCACCTCCCCTAATGAGAGAGTGCATTAACTACCAAGCAATAGTCTGAGAGGCACTTCCAGAAAATGGTGCACTGGCCCTTTAAGAAAAGGGTAGCTGTATTCTTGCAGGCCCTAGGCATACTCCCAGAGGAACTATGCGGTGCGCACAGGCTCCGGGAGAAGGAAGCAGAGGACGCACAGGTGGGGGACCACGGGGAAGGAAGGCGGCGCTGTACAGGCAGACCACGACGGTGAGTGAACAACGTCCCTTCTGGGGAGAGCAATGCAGGGAGGCTGGCGCTATATCTATTGATTTTCATGGAGTTTTGTCTTGTTGCTTAATAAAAATGAAAGCTGGCTGGATTTATTTGACAGGTTCTTAAAATCTACATTCATTTGTAACCATCTGCTTAATGGCAAGGGAATTCAAGGCAGAATAGTGTTGTGCCTTTATCAGCAGAATCGTACAAGGTTAGTTATTACATTCTCTATGAAGAGAGGAGAAAAAGTAGATCATAATGTTGGTGAAGTGAGAAAATGCAAAAGCTGCAGACAATGTATATAAGGTGGCTACGTTTGAGCATCCTAAAGGAACTTACTGTAAGAGAAACGCAATCTAGCACCTCTGTGCAGCTCCAGATGAGTTTTATTGTATCGCAGAGTAACATAGTTTTAATAAATCTGAATTCACACATACATCCATATTACTCCTTGTATGTACTCCTGCCTAGACCATTGCACAGTCTGCTGATCTGAACTTACAGCCTAATATATGCTTATGAGGATGAATGGTAAGCCATGATCTGTCCAACCTTTTAAGACCGTCCATGGACTCTAAAATAAGAACATGTGAATTTGATCTCTTACTGCGGCTTGATTTTTTAAAAAAAAACAAAAAAACAAAAAACATTTTTCATTTTTTGGCTGTACAGGATATATGCAAGTTGCCACTTTTTTTTCTGGTATTTTTCAATATCCTTGTAATGAATAAGGATTAGCGATGAGCAAACCCGTGTATATTCAGGTTTGCTAACCAGCACAGACTAAAAAAAAATTAAGTTCAGCAACCGAATTTCACCCTGAACAATGAACCCCATACAGTCAATGGGGCTGCTGTAAATGGTCGTAGTAAGCACTAGGGGACTACAAATGGTAGTTAAATGGTAGTAAGAGCAGGATAGTTAAGTATACCATGTTTCCTTTAGGATCAAACTGCAGTCACTCTTTTCTGGGCTCGCTTATTAAGATTTTCACTATTCATTACTTCCCCCACCGACCCTCTGTACCAGTGTCTGTGATTGGTTGAAGACTGCTAAACACACCCCCACCCTGATTACAGTCAGTTTCCTGTACTGTAGTGTAAAAAGAAATAAAAAAAAAAATGACGTGGGCTCCCGTCATATTTTGATAGCCAGCGTGGGTAAAACAGATACAGGCCGTAGTCATCACCTGTGAGCTTTACCATGACTGAATATCAAAATAGAAAGGCTTCTATGCCATTTTTAAAAAAAAATTATTTAACTAAATAATTCAAAAAAGGTGTAGTGTCCCCCCCCCATTTTTGATAACCAGCCACGGTAAAGCAGACAGATGGGGGCTGGTATTATCAGGATGGGAGGAGTCATGGATATTGGCCCACCCAGCCTAAAAATACCAGCCCACAGCTGGCCAGAATTGGCACATCACATTAGATGTACTAATGCTAGTGCTTTACCCAGCTCATCCCGATTGCTCTTGTGCGATGGCTATTGGGGTAATATAAGGGGTTATTAACAGCTGTGATTTTTCAAAAAAAATCACAGCTGCCATCAAGCCCTGGATTAGTAATGGGAGGCATCTGAGACAGCCCCATTACTAATCCTGTAAGTGAAAAGAAATAAAACACAGACACTGAAAAAATCCTTTATTTGAAATAAAATACACACATTCTCTTTCACCCCTTTATTAACCCCCAAAACACCGTTGCAGAACAACGTAATCCATACGAAGTCCCACAACGATCCTCAGTCCTGCTACATTCAGACGCTACAGAGAGGGAAAAAATGTCTGCTCTCTGCAAGCTTCGGAAATCACTGACCTCTGATGGGGACCCGACTGTGAGCAGGTAATGTCACGTAGTTCACCGGAGGTCACACCACCTTTTCCCATGGTGTGACCTGTCAGACTGCTGGACATGGCCGTGACCCGAAATCACACAGTACGGTAGCAGCTTTAACTTTCAGTGTGACCTCACTGTTGTTGACAGTGGTTTAGACATTAATGGCTGTATGTTGAGTTATTTAGAGGGCACACCAAATTTACACTGTTATACAACCTGTACACTGACTACTTTACATAATATCAAAGTGTCATATCTTCAGTGTTGTCCCATGAAAGTTATGTAAAATGTTCACTGTTTAGTCATATTTATGTCAGGCTCAATAACCTTTCATGTGGCCTTCAGTATCAGTTACAGCTTAATAGCGACATCTTGTCCAGTTTATAAGTCGAGTTATTGTATGCTGAGGCATAGCATCCTATTTTTCTTGAGGGGTGAACCTCAGGTCATTGAGGTTCTGGAGTACAGAGTTACAAGTCTCTATACAGTGACTCTACTGATCCCATAGAATATCTATAGGATTCAGGTCTGAAGAAAGTGCAGGTTACTCCATTTGAGGTACCCCAGTCTGTAGCAGCTGTTTCCTACCAATGCGACCTTGATGAGCTGGACCATTGTCGTCCATGAAGATGAAACTAGGTCGGTGTTGTTAATGCAAAGGCACAATGATTGGATTAATTATGTTCAAGTAGTAGGGGCTTATTACTGTATCATTGACAAAGTGTAGGGCAGTTCTGTATTGACTAGACACACCTGCCCACACTGTAACATCACAACCAAATGTTCATCTGGTGACAACAGTGGCTGGTGCATAGCGCTCTCCTTGAAGTCTCCAACATCATTGGTGGCCATCATTTCTACTCAACTTGAATCAACTTTCATCAGTGAACAGCACTGAGGTCCACTGGTAGATGATGACGCCTGTGCATGGTGGTGTGGTCACGTACCCTTGCAGGTCATCTAGCACACAGAAAACTTTGATGTAAACGGTTTTGAATAGTTTGACGTGACACTTGGGTGTCTCTCGTTCCCTTAAATGTGCCTGGAGTTGAGTGGCATTCATCATCTGGATCCAAAGGGCATTGTTCACAGTGAAGCAAACAGCAAGTTGTGCAAAAATTACTGAAACATTAAACAGTTGGACATGTGCATTCAAAAGTTTAGAGAAGGTCACATTAAGTTCAACTCAAAAGGTCAGAGTGCATTTTAGAATCATCCTGAAATTTCACCCGAAAGCCAAATATCCTAACTTTTTGTGAGTAGTGTGTATGCACACTAAAAAGGAGAGGAGTAGCAGTGTTTTGAACTTTAAAATTTCAGGCTCCATATGTCACCATCCACTACATGTTTGAGCATAAGACTACCTTCATTTTATAGACAATCATCTTGGCTATCTCATACATAAATTTATATTGTAAGTATTTAGCATATGATCAGCTTCAGGACTCGATCCAGTGACCTTGCACTACGTGGTCCATTTCCTTTTCTGTTGAGCCACAGCCTGGTCAGTCCCTGCCCAAGTGTTGATGGGCTTTTGCTTCTATCTTTTTAGTTTGCTGTTATCCGGTGTTCTCACTTGCTCATTTTCTCTTTTCTATCACATGCCGGGTGGGGTTCTGATGCTAGCCTTCTCTTATGGCTATATGCCTATATGGAATCTCTTAAGGCATTACGGCCTCGCTGCTAGGGATTTATTGCCGGTTAGACTGAGACCTTTATGGTATTTGCTCTGTGCTTTCTCAGTTATCAACCCACACCTTTCTCCTGTTAGCAGCTAGGTTGTAAGAGGCTAGCCTAGCTTGCTTTTGCTATTTCACCTTTTCCACTTGTGCACGTGTTTCCTCACTTTGGGTACTCTCCCTGTTTGCATGCTTTCCCTATCTTGTTTTGTAGTGCATAGCAACCTCCCCTCTGGTTCTTCAGGAGGCATGAGGAACAACTCAACAGCGTTTTAAGCAGACAAAGCTGAGTTGTAGTTTGTAGTGTTGCGGCTAGGGTTATTTCAACCTGTGCAGGTGCAATTAGAGGCTGCTAAGCAAGGTATGCTATTCTGTACAGGAACCAGTAGGGTGCAGATTCATTAAAGTAGGCTTTATTTCCATTTTACCCATGTTGGAATGCTTATGTACATAAGTGAGCACCTTCCCTAGCTCATGCCATCTTCTGCTTTGTGTAAAATGACGGTAGGCATTTATTGGGCAAATGAAGTTGTTCAAATTTGCCAACACCAGATTTGCAATTAATCTCCTCTAGTATAAAGTGAAAGATGGCCGCCGGACAGGTCCTCAAGGGGAGAAAAGTATCTTTAAGTTTGATAGCCTCAGTGATGTATGCCAGTACCTATAGTACTAAAAGAGTTACTAGGGCATGTCGGCCGAGTTTGAGGAGTCAGGGAGATGTGTGAAACTGGCTACTCACATATCCCCACCCTGGGACATAGTATGGCAGGTAAAAAGGACCAGTTGTCTGATTCACGGTTCTGTGTGGAGGTGTGCAGACCTCCAGTGTTTTGTCTTTTCTGGACATTAAGGGTACCTTCACACTTAGCGATGCAGCAGCGATCCGACCAGCGATCTGACCTGGTCAGGATCGCTGCTGCATCGCTACATGGTCGCTGGTGAGCTGTCAAACAGGCAGATCTCACCAGCGACCAGTGAACAGCCCCCAGCCAGCAGCGACGTGCAAGCGACGCTGCGCTTGCACGGAGCCGCCGTCTGGAAGCTGCGGAGACTGGTAACTAAGGTAAACATCGGGTATGGTTACCCGATGTTTACATTAGTTACCAGTGTGAGCAGGGAGCCGCGCACACTGAGCGCTGGCTCCTTGCTCTCCTAGCTACAGTACACATCGGGTTAATTAACCCGATGTGTAATGCAGCTACATGTGCAGAGAGCAGGGAGCCGCGCACACTGCTTAGCGCTGGCTCCTTGCTCTCCTAGCTGCTGTACACATCGGGTTAATTAACCCGATGTGTACAGCAGCTACATGTGCAGAGAGCCGGAGCCGGCAGCACAGGCAGCGTGAGAGCTGCAGAGGCTGGTAACTAAGGTAAATATCGGGTAACCACCTTGGTTACCCGATGTTTATCTTGGATACAGCTTACCTCAGCTGTCAGACGCCGGCTCCTGCTCCCTGCTCGCTTCATTAGTCGCTCTCTTGCTGTCACACACAGCGATCTGTGTGTCACAGCAGGAGAGCGGCTTTGAAGAAAACGAACCAGGGCTGTGTGTAACGAGCAGCGATCTCGCAGCAGGGGCCAGATCGCTGCTCAGTGTCACACACAGCGAGATCGCTAATGAGGTCACTGCTGCGTCACAAAAAGCGTGACTCAGCAGCGATCTCGGCAGCGAGCTCGCTGTGTGTGAAGCACCCCTAACCTGAGCAGACAAACATTGCACTATTGTATGTACTATTTGCTTTACATTTTGATTTGTTATCCTGTTGTTATGTATTGATTTGTTATCTTGAGCCGTTTATGAAGTCTAAATAAATCAGTCTTGATGTTTTTATTAAAACCTTTTCCTCTGCCTACCTCAACACACAGCCGAGTGAGTAGAAACACTGCAAAAGGTACAGATTTAATACTCTGAAATTTCACTTAAATTTTCCAATAATCTAAATGCAATAATATTTTTTTTTTTTATAGACGTAATGTTTATGAAGTTTTTAATTAGGTACACATTAAATGTCAACATCTCCCTGCAGAAAGTTGTCTAATACAACCTATAAGCTTAAAATATCTAATCCGAGTGCAGGGTTCTTGTTATGATATCTGCATTGCAGAATTTTATTCCATGCACCAATAGGAAGCAGACATGTAATGAAATCAGCAAACATAAAGCGCAGCATATGCGGAGTGTGCGCTTGCAATGAATGAGCTCATCTTTCTCCTTTACTGAAATCAATGACCCTTATAATCAGTGAAAAATGATCAGAGAATTCAGATTATGACATTGGGATGTATATTTTTATTACTACATTACTACATTCGTGGGTCATTTTCTTTTCCTACTTCTACCTGCAATATATTATTTGCTCCTGTTATTTTATTGCCTGTGTCAAAGCTGAAATATATGATCTGGGAACACACTGCTGAATTGCAATTCAGTCTAAACTCCTTTTACAGAGAGAAGAGTGTAATTGTAGCAATGGATTTATCCGTTACATCAGTGGTTCGCAACCTTTCATACTTTGACAGCCACATTCATCTCCGAGAGATGGTAGCTAGCCACATCCATCCCTCATGGCCCCCACCACACCATAGTGACACCCACAGCTCCCAATTACCGCTGTAATGACAGTCAAAGCTTCCCCACAGAAAGCACACAGAGACCTTGTGCCCCTTCGCTTATAAGAAGTATACTCACATCCAGGAGTTCCTCATTACCCCCTTTCAGTATTCCCACATCCAGCACACTCATCACAATGTGGCATCTAGCTTCAAGAACCGCGTAACTGGCAGTATCATAGTATCCAGCTTTTCATTTCTATACGCATCCGGATCTGCTCATCTGTGCAGGGGTACTCACAAAAGCCACCTCTTTACAGCTTTTTACCAGACCTGGTGTGACAAGCTGGCAGTCAAGTCACATCATAAGCACATGAGCCACATGTGGCTCCCAAGCCACAAGTTGGCATTTCCTGCCTTATATCATCATCTCACTACATACTTTTAACCCATCATTTTTTTCCAGACTTGTGATATTTTACCTAATATCAAGATTTCAATCATTTGGGAAACTTCTGATATTTATTATGTATCCTGAACAGGAATCAAAATAGTGACGACTGCTTCAACCTAGGTATCTAAATATCTGAATAGTGATAAGCAATTAGCAAATATTGTTCAATGTCATTACTTCCTAGTAAAACCTTTTCAATAAATTTTTTTAGGGTATAAAACCATGTGGTTCCCATGCTAATTTGAAAAGAAAGGGGTAACAATTGCCTGAAAAAGGGTTAAACAGCTCATTCTTGACCTGATACATATCTGTACTATGACTATTTCAGAGATGGAAATTCTTAATCCATTAAATCTAACTCCAAAAATGTGTACTCCCCAACACATCACTGTATTAGAATTTATATAATTGAAAAGGCTTCCTGACTGCTTTTTTTCATGCAGCAAAGCACTGCCAAAATCTCCTTATATTGCAAGCTATACATTTTTTGATGACTTTTTGCTATAATTTTTGAGACCTTTCCATTTTTTAAACAGGTTTTCCAGTCAATACATAATGACTGCCCACCCTTAGGATAGGTAATCAATATCAGATCAGTGGAGGTCCACTGTTCGTTTTCTTGTATAGAAGCTGTTCTGCAGTACTCGGCAGAAGCCACTACATATTAAATTCACAGCTCCAGTCAAAGTGTTATACATCTGGCACTTGCCAAAGAAAATATCACATAGTTGGTGGTGCTTCTGGGTGTCTGACTCCCACTGATCTGAAACTGATGAAGCCAAAGTAAACAAAATTGAAATCACAAGGGGATCAACTTTGTGTGAATTTTATCACCATAAGGCTAGTTTCACACTTGCGTTGAACGGCATCCGTTGCATTGCATTGTGTGACGGATGCAACGGATGCGTTGCATATAGTAGCGCAACGGATCGTACAAAACAACGGAAAGCTTTTTTTAAATTTATTTATTTATTTTTTTTCTTCTTTACAGTTTTACCGACAGCAGACTATTGTGAACGATCAGCTGAGCGCTCTCACATGCCGGCGGGAGGGCGCTCAGCTGAGCGCTCTCACATGCCGGCGGCCGGTCGATCAGCTGATCGTTCGGCCGCCGAGAATGTGTGCGGGGGGCGGAGTGGGTGGAGCCGAGCGGGCCATGGAGCTGTGGACAGGTGTGTGTGTACATGCGGAGTGGAGTGCGGGAGGGGGCGGAGCAAAGCGGGGAAGTGTCGGGCTCCCTGCACACGTAGCGAGGGTAAATATCGGCAAAGCACTTTGCTTGGGTACCCGATATTTACCTTGGTTACGGGTGCAGGGAGCCAGAGAGAGCATGCGCAGTGAAATCCTACGGATTGCGCTGCTCAAAAAAAGTTACATGCTGCGTTCCTCCCGCCCAGTGCAGCGTCAAAATAATGACGCTGCGTCGTCCAGCGGATGCAACGCTGACACTTGCGTTACAGTGCGTCGTCCATACAAGTCTATGGAGAATAGCGCAGTGCGTTAACGGACTGCGTTATTCTCCATAGTGACAGACTGCGCTGAACGCAAGTGTGAAAGTACCCTAACTCACAATGTGACTTGGTAGTGTGTTTGGCTGTCTGCATTTACTCCCGACAATGTTTGAAAAGTCACCTGATGAGAAGGCAGATAGTGGCAATGAATGATGTACTCCCCAAACTGGATGGGGGCATTGAGGAGCTCCTAGACTGACTATGGTGATATTTAGCGGCATTGGATGCACTGATACATAATGTCCCTGAGTGTCCTAAATCGATTCATGTGACCCTCAAAGGATATGCCTGCCCAAACCATCACTGACTCACATTCCAACAGGTCATGTTGGCTGCAGGCAGCATAATGTCGACCACACCATTTCCAGACTTTAACCTGTGCCAAATGTGCTTAGTGTGAATCTGTTGTCATCTGTGAAGATAACAGGGCGCCAATGGCAGACCTACTACTTCAGGTGTTCTCTAGCGAATGCTATAGCGGAACAATGCTGACCACTGGTCCCACTTATTGGGGTCCAATTTAATAATTTGCCAGCCTGGAACTAATAAAATACAATCGAAAGACTGAATATAGGAATAGCAAATCAGAGCGTACACTTATAGGTGGCCTTAAACAGTTTTCCTCCATCACGTTTTCTAGGAAACATTTACAAGGCTCTCTAGACAAGCTGAATCTCAAGAAGAAGAATAAGCACTTTTCGATGAGAATATAGTCAAACACGCTGGATACCAGTCAACCGAATGATGTTTTGGCTGACCTACTGTCATACTGGTGGATTTCCTGATGAAGTGGGGTAACACTTCGAAACGTGTTAAATTAAACCACCCTGCATTATACGTCTCCTGGATATGTGTCGTATCTCCAGCAGCGCAGTAACAGTTCCACATTTACAATGTTCCCAAGTGATCTGGGGCAATATTATACAGAGGAGGCAGTGTGTGGAAGGATAATATAGAGAGGGGTAGTATGTGTGGAGGATAGTATACAGAGGTGCAGGTGAGGGATATTATACAGGGGGGCAGTGTGTGGGGGAGATATTATACGGAGAGGAAGTGTGTGTGGGGGGATATACATGGGACAGTGTGGGGGAGATATTTTAGAGATTGGCGGTGTAGAGGGTGTGGAGTGGGGTGGTTTAAAGGATGTGTTATGGAGAGGGGTGATGTAGAGGTTGTATTATTATGGAGAGCAGTTGTATAGAGGATGTATTAATTTTCTGAGGGAAATACTTCATTTTCTGGAACAACTTCAAGGGTGATTAGACTTATGGCAATGAGTGTGTGTGTGTGTGTGTGTGTGTGTGTGTATGTATGTGTGTGTGTGTGAGATATATATAGTCTCCCGGTACCTACCTGCACGCAACCTCAGATCCTCACAAGATCTCCTTCTCTACTCCTCTCTTATCTCCTCTTCCCACAATCGCATACAAGATTTCTTCCGTGTGTCCCCCATACTCTGGAACGCTCTACCCAAGCAAATCAGACTCCTACCGTGAAAAGCTTCAAGAGGAACCTGAAGACCCACCTCTTCCGACAAGCCTACAACCTACAATAACCCTCAGTCCAGTACACCACTGCGCAACCGGCTCTATCCTCACCTGTTGTACCCTCACCCATTCCCTTTAGACTGTGAGCCCTCGCAGGCAGGGTCCTCTTTCCTCCTGTACCAGTCTGTTTTGTACTGTTAATGATTGTTGTGCTAGTTTTTATGTATACCCTTTTTCACTTGTAAAGCGCCATGGAATTAATGGCGCTATAATAGTAATAATAAATATATATATATATATATATATATATATATATACACATACATGCACACTGTAGATACACTACAGTTCAAAAGTTTGGGGTCGCCCAGACCTCCTTCAAACTTTGCTTTTGTCAAAGAATGCTCCCTTTGCGCAAATTCCAGCTTTGCAGACCTTTGGCATTCTAGCTGTTAATTTGATGAGGTAATCTGGAGATATTTCACCCCATGCTTCCAGAAGCCCCTCCCACAGGTTGGATTGGCTTGATGGCCACTTTTTGTGTACCATACGGTCAACCTGCTCCCACAACAGCTCAATAGGGTTGACATATGGTGACTGGGCTGGCCACTCCATTACAGATAGAGTACTAGCTGCCTGCTTCTTCCCTATATAGTTCATGCATAATTGGAGGTGTGCTTTGGGTTATTCTGTTGTAGGATGAAATGGACTCCAATTAATCGCTATCCACAGGGTATGGCATGGCATTGCAGAATGGAGTGATAGCCTTCCTTATTCAAAATCCCTTTTATATTGTACAAATCTCCCACCTAACCAGCACGAAAGCAACCCCAGACCATCACATTACCTCCACCATGCTTGACAGATGGCATCAGGCACTCTTCCAGCATATTTTCAGTTGTTCTGCATCTTACAAATGATGTTCTGTGTGATCCAAACACCTCAAACTTCGATTCGTCTGTCCATAACACTTTTTTCCAATCTTCCTCTGACAAATGTCTGTGTTCTTTTACCCATATTAATCTTTTCCTTTTATTAGCCCGTCTCAGATATAGCTATTTCTTTGCCACTCTGCCCTGAAGGCTAGCATCCCGGAGTCACCTCTTCACTGTAGACGTCGACACTGGCGTTTTGCGGGTACTATTTAATGAAGCTGCCAGTTGAGGACCTGTGAGGCGTCGATTTCTCAAATTAGAGACTCTAATGTACTTGTCTTGTTGCTCAGCTGTGCAGCGGGGCCTCTCACTTCTCTTTCTACTCTGGTTAGAGCCTGTTTGTGCTCTCCTCTGAAGGGACTAGTACACACAGTTGTAGGAAATCTTCAGTTTCTTGGCAATTTCTCGCATGGAATATCCTTTATTTCTAAGAACAAGAATAGACTGTCGATGTTTCCCATGAAAGTTCTCTTTTCCTGGCCATTTTGAGAGTTTAATGGAACCAACAAATGTAATGCTCCAGATTCTCAAGTAGCTCAAAGGAAGGTCAGTTTTATAGCTTCTGTAATCAGCCAAACTGTTTTCAGCTGTGCTAACATACTTGCACAAGGGTTTTCAAGGGATTTCTAAACATCCATCAGCCTTCTAACACAGTTAGCAAACACAATGTACCATTACAACACTGGAGTGGTGGTTGTTGGAATTGGGCTTCTATACACCTATGTAGATATTGCATTCAAAACCAGACGTTTGCAGCTAGAATAGTCATTTACCACAATAACAATGTATAGAGTGTATTTCTGTTTAATTTATTGTTAGCCATTATTGAAAATTGTGCTTTTCTTTCAAAAATAAGGAAATGTCTAAGTGACCCTAAATTTTTGAACTGTAGTGTATATATTATAATATAAATAATAATTTCAGCCAGCAGATGGTGTTTGATGGGAACTGTTAAAGTGTGATTGGTGAGGATGTTGTGCAGAAATGGAGTTTTTCCAAGAGTGGCAGTGAGACTGTGGAGGGTTTGAAGGGCGGAGTCTCAAGGGGGCTCGAAAATTTTGCCAGTATGGGGTCTTGAAATTCCTGGTGGCAGCCATGCAAAAACTGATGAATATAATAGTATATACATGACATGCTTTCCCACTGTTTTGTAAAATAATGCATTTCAAAGTGAATGCTATCTAATTTACAAGGACCATGGATAAAACCTAAAGAACGAGTAATCTGTTTTGCTGCAGTGAAGGTTAGAACTGTTGTGGCAGTTTTTATGTTTATTTTCCGTCTTAGAGGAAACATGCTGGCATTTCCTGCTTATGAGACAGTGTCGCCTTGAGGTTGTTAGAAGCCGGATGACCTGATTTCACTCAGGCTGACCTAGACATAGCTTCTATCTGTACCTTGCCTCTATAAAAAAGAAAATTCCACCTCAATTATATTTGTCCTTATAACTTTATGTATTAGAATTAGAAGAAACATCTGAGCCCAACAGATCCTGTATTCACAGATTCTGACAGCTTTATTTTTTTACATGAAGAGATGCACAAATGCTTTCTGTTGGGTTTGTGTGTAACAACAGTGTAGAGACCAGAAGCAGCATTTTATTTCGGTAGATGATGGATGAGAACTTTTGAAGTGAAGAGGGAAGACCTTGTTATGCTGCTGTTTGCAGGTTATTCCATGGAGACCACCACGATCACTACAATAGTTTCTATGAATTTTTTGTGAGTGGGTAAAGGTTTTGTTTTTTGTGTGTTTTATCATTAGGTAAGTAAGCATGATATTGTAGTTGGTGGGTTAAGAGGCTACTCCGGTGAGATTAAAAACTCTTCTAATGGGTATGCCCTCATAAACTATGAAGATGCTTTTCCCCTCCCTCACAGTACCTGTTTTTCAGTGTAACATTGGAGCTGCTCCTTGGCTCTCCCCCTCCCTTCTGGGGTGTTACATCAGACAGGGGGCATGGCGTGCGCCATGATATTTGTCATAGTTACCGCCTTGATAATATCTGCTTCTGTTCTGTCCGACAACAGGCGCATGTCATGGGGTAAGTAAGGCATCGCCTCCTGTTCTGAATAACACGTATTGTGAAGGTGGGGAACAGAGTTATGGTTTGCACTTTTATAGTTTGAGGGCACGGCAATTAGAATATTTTTTTCTCCTCACCCCTGTAGAGATCAATGATGTATTATATATATATATATATATATATATATATATATATATATATATATATATATATATACTAATTCTCGTATTACCCCCTATCCAGAGATCCCATAACCTGTGGCTCGCTGACCCATGATGTGTGGCTCGTAGCTGACTGCTAACTTGGTGCATTAGCTCCAGAACTAGCTGACTGCCATGAAAAGCAGGCTTCCAGATAGTGACTTTTGTGTTTAGCCCCACACAGAAGAGCAGATCTAGATGAGTATATACTGGCTTTAGAGTTGAAGAGATAAATTAAGTGCTAAGCTGTACATAGGATAATACAGCCAGATAGAAGGGGGTGCTTAAAGCTGGATCCGATAGTGTGGTGGAAGTGCTTGATCCAACAATACCTAAGGGGTGCTTCACACACAGCGAGCTCGCTGCTGAGATCGCTGCTGAGTCACGGTTTTTGTGACGCAGCAGTGACCTCATTAGCGATCTCGCTGTGTGTGACACTGAGCAGCGATCTGGCCCCTGCTGCGAGATCGCTGCTCGTTACACACAGCCCTGGTTCGTTTTCTTCAAAGCCGCTCTCCTGCTGTGACACACAGATCGCTGTGTGTGACAGCAAGAGAGCGACAAATGAAGCGAGCAGGGAGCAGGAGCCGGCATCTGACAGCTGAGGTAAGCTGTATCCAAGATAAACATCGGGTAACCAAGGTGGTTACCCGATATTTACCTTAGTTACCAGCATCTGCAGCTCTCACGCTGCCTGTGCTGCCGGCTCCGGCTCTCTGCACATGTAGCTGCTGTACACATCGGGTTAATTAACCCGATGTGTACAGCAGCTAGGAGAGCAAGGAGCCAGCGCTAAGCAGTGTGCGCGGCTCCCTGCTCTCTGCACATGTAGCTGCATTACACATCGGGTTAATTAACCCGATGTGTACTGTAGCTATGGTAGGAGAGCAAGGAGCCAGCGCTCAGTGTGCGCGGCTCCCTGCTCCCTGCACACACAGCTGTGCGCTGGTAACTAATGTAAACATCGGGTAACCATACCCGATGTTTACCTTAGTTACCAGTCTCCGCAGCTTCCAGACGGCAGCTCCGTGCAAGCGCAGCGTCGCTTGCACGTCGCTGCTGGCTGGGGGCTGTTCACTGGTCGCTGGTGAGATCTGCCTGTTTGACAGCTCACCAGCGACCATGTAGCGATGCAGCAGCGATCCTGACCAGGTCAGATCGCTGGTCGGATCGCTGCTGCATCGCTAAGTGTGAAGGTACCCTAAGGAGGAAAGCTTTGTCTGTCTTTCTACTGATATTGGGGTCTCTGGGAGACTATTGTGGATAAGGCAGGAGCTAAATGTCAGTACTGTATTCCGAACGGTTTGTGGGTTGGACTCTGGATGTGGCTTGGGACTCTCTCTCAAAGCTGAATGGGGCTCTGAAGGTAAGAAAGGTTGGGGATCACTTCACTAATCATTGCTTTATATAGTGAACATCTTCTTGAATAACTTCACAATGTAGTGTATTAAGGATATTATATTGCTGATATCTTCAGAACCATGAACATAAACAAATGTATAAGTATCCTCTAGCTATCACAAAAGCCTCTGTCTTTTAGTTCTCAACAGGAAATATGGTAGGAAATCGCAATATGAAATATTAAAAAGCTTTATTAACAAGCAGCACTCTTGATACACACAGACCTCACATACAGCCTATATTACTGTGAGGGGAAACTCCCACAAAAAGGATACTTCAATCAGGGTGCAAACTGCACATCAGAGTGTCTGAGTTTCAATAATTTTATCATACTTTAAATTTAAACATATATTACATAGTGAACTGCATTTATAAATTTGTTTAAATACATTATGAATAAGTATACATACATTTAGCATTTAGTATTTTTATGGGGTAAGGAATGGGAGGTTGGGGAGGGTAAATTAGGGAAGAAGAACTTTATTGGGGGCAAACTTGGAAGGATCAAGGAAAATAATGGAAGGGTAAGTGTTAAAGGGAGACTTAACCTTAATATAAAAAGATTATAAGAGTAAAAAAAAAAAAAGAATGAAATGAAGAAGAGATAGAAAAAGAGGGAAAAGGTTGGGTAAGTGAGACAGAGGCGGTTTTTTTTTTTTTGTATCTTTGGAGTAGTGTCTTTGAGAAATCTATAAATTTAATAAGATTGTCAAAGAGTAGTAGATGTAGCTCTATATAGTTTAGGATTCAATAGTCATCCAATATCTATTAAATTGGAGTGTTTAAATTATTAAATTCAGAGTGTCTGAAATGAATGAGTGAATGATGATTTCAAACTGACACTTAGTGCAATTTTAGTGCCCATTGGAAAACATTAACATATATTAAATATTTTTTTTACCATGGCAAAGGTATCCATAGCCTTTAAGGTGGCCATACAGCTTGATGAAAAGTAAAAAATCATTGTTAGGTTGAAATTTAAGATTATCTTTTTAGCGGACTAATGACACTTTTCAAAAATCAAGAATTTGGCTACAAAATTTTCATCCAATTTTCGCTAGCCTATAAAAGATTTTTCTTTGAAAAAACATTCACGTAAATTTCCAAGAACATTTGAAAATGTTTTTTCACCACCCAATGACTTTTGTACAGTTATGGCTATTTTGAAGAACTGTTGAAGTCTCTATAGACCAAAATGTGTATGCTGTGTGATCAATTGTTCACAGGTGTTCAGCCATCAATAAACCTCTGCCTAATATCTATGGCCACCTTTAATGAATGACACAGGTTATGTTTACAACATCAGTACAAGGCATTACATTGTATAACTTTATTTTTTTTCTCTTCCTGATGTCATGAAGCCTAAGCAAACTTTGGAAAATATGTTTAATCGTGGTTACATTAAAATTGAGAATGTGGGATTTCTTTTAAACATTCACTTAGAATTCCCCTTAAATAACCTTGTGATGTACGGTAAGTCAATGCGCTGATATAGTGAATGCATGTCTCAAAGACAAATAATGTACATTGTATATCAATGATTCCAATCACTGTGTCCTTCATTTGGGGTGAGCATTGTGTACCTACAATATACCGTAATTACATTTAAATATTAAAAGATAAAGGAAAACCAGAGAAAAAACAATAAGAAACATTTTCTATTGGGATCCAATACATAAAACTAAAATAAAAAGGATACAGATGTACAAAATTATTTGTTTATGCTACATTTTGCAAAATACTCCTTTTAACTTTAGCATTGTTATACCAAACATGAAATGCCATTGTGTTATACTACCGTTCGTCTGCAACTCCCACTGCTGGAGAAACGTACTGCAATCCAGATCTCCAGGTAATACCAGTTCATTGAAGCCTGACCAGTGTGACTCATCTGATGGCCTGGATGGCTTCTGTGTAAAAATGGGTTGTCATATTAAAACAAACCATTTAACTCCTCAACATTTCCATCTATCAGGTTTTTAACGTTGCTGGTAATAAGACCAGCTTTACTAAATAAGTGTCATTTCATATTAGTTATTTCCATTTCAAACTTTTATGTCATGTTTGATGGATATGCCATATTTGTCTGAAAGATACAGGTGACACCATTGGGGACTTTATCTACTTTGTGAAAAATGCACTGTAGCAGACTGCTGTCAGTAAGGAGGTGTCTGCACATGTAGGGTTCTTTCCATTAATTTGTATTGGAGTTCTGAACATTAACGTGTTTTACTGGCCCTCTCATTTTCAGAACTCCCATTCAATTGAATAACATGACATGCATGCGCAGATACCATCAAAACTACCTTTCTACTGACTGAGTCAAACAATAGGGAACTGTTCTCAAATTAGTTGCCTTTATGGCATATCCAACAGATATGTCATAAGTATTTGAGTCTAAGTTGGATTTGTGTAGCCAGACAATTTTAGGCTACCTAACATTTCTGGCATTTCAACCAAGTGAAGTGGATCTGCAGCACCTAACCTTATTAACTGATTTTTAACTCCTCACCACAAAGCTGCTACAGGTAAAATAAGGGATCAGTTGAGCAAAGTTGATATTTTTTTATGTATACAACATATCTTTCTCTGACGCTTCATTGGGGGACACAGAAAACCATGGGTACGGTATATGTTGTTGCCACCAGGAGGCTGACACTAAAGCCTAAGACACACGGCATGAAAAAGCTCAGCTTCATGCAGTAGGAGGCTCAGGATGAGCGCAATGTGTCCTACTCTGCTGATCCAGAGCCTCATGCTACATGCAGCAGGAGACTTAGGCCTAAGACACACGGCGTGAAAATCGGAGCAAGTGGAATGCGATAAAACATCGCATTCCACTCGGACCAATATTAGCCTATGTGCCAGCACCCATGAGCGATTATTTTCTCAGCCCTAATCGGACCGACAAAACAATTGCAGCATGCTGCGACTGTAAATCGATCTTTGTTTCTCTCGCACCCATTCAAGTCTATGGGGCGAGAGAAAAATCGCACTGCACTCGCAGTACACCGGTGTACTGCGAGTGCAGAGCGGGAATGGCAATAGCAGGCAACGGAGGAGAGAGGGAGATAAATCCCTCCCTCTCCTCTGCAGCGCTGGCCGGCCCCTCCTCAGTGCCGGCTCACCCCTCCTCAGCGCTGCATTCTGATCAGCCTACAAAGCTAATATAAATGACTGACTAGCACATCCTACAAGTGTGAACAGGTGCATGTTGAAAATGCAATATAATTACAAAAGTGTACAGCAGCACTCTAAAAAGCTAAAATATGCAAACATTGAATATAGAAATATTGGTACTGCATTACTGCTACCAGAACCATGTTTCAAAAATGAGATACTTGACTTATAGATTGGCCAATTCATATGAGCCCGCCAGCCAATGAGAAGGCATCTCTCTTTGCCAGGACCCTATGCCATAATGCCTCTATCCGGTTTAAAACCGCTATAAAGCTGACATGGTTGACAGTCTTGTATGCGTTATAAACCAATCCTTCAACGTGAAAAAATTCCTCACACCCCGACATATTTTATGTCTTACAGAAGGGTCACATGTACTTTAAAATGCTTTTCTAAGTACTTAGGTTGCCAAGGCAGTCATGGCTTTGGCAAAGCACCTGCGTCAATACTTCATATCTTGGTCTTCATCATTTGAGCTGGTAGACCTTGCAAATCAGATTGCCCACATGGGTATGTACCTCTGTTTCGCCTCTCTTGAAGTTGCCAGCTGCTCTGCTCATGCTTCAAGCAGTATTATAGTTATTCACCATATCCTCTAGCTCAAGGCCTGGAATGCTGACCATGCATTCAAATGGTACCTCAGGAACCTTCCCTTCCATGACTCTTCTTTCTTCAAGGACAAGCTGGACAAGATCATTTTAGACTCCACAATTGGGAAGAGCACCCTTCGTCCACAGATCTTAGTCTTTGTCAAATCAAATACATTATCAGTGTTACTTGTTTCGTTAGTTCCCGCCTATCTGCCAAGAGAGATTTACGGTCACTCCATAAAAGAAAATACCACCCTTTAAGTTGACTCCTTCCTAGGGTCCAAACAACCAGCCTTCCAAGTATTCACATACCAGAAGCAACAAGTTTTACTCCGCATGATGGGAAACTCCTACCCGGGATCACTCTTAGGATGGGCAGCAGTCTTCTTCTCTTGGGACAGGTGGCTCTACGCAATCAACAGTGCCTAGGTCAGATAACTTGTCTACTGCAGATTCAAAATAGAATTCTCCACTCCTTCTGTAGATCATTTTTTTTTTTTAAATCCCTCCTCCACGGCCCCCTGCCCTGGTGGCAGATTTTTTCAAGCCATTTCTTTTTTTTTCTCCAGTCAGGTGTCATTTTCCTGATTGCTACCCAGGATCGGTTCAGAGCTCTTTATTCAAACCTCTTTGCCGTGCCCAAAAATAACGGCTCAGGCTGTCCCTTTTTCGACCTAAAATTACTGAACAAGTGTTTTCCAGCTTCATTGCTTCAGGATGGAGTTTCTTTGCTCAGTTGTAGCCTCCATAGAACCGAGAGAATTTCTTTCCTCAGTGGACGTTTGGTATGCCTGTCTACCCTTCCCCATTTTTCCAGCACACCAGAAATTTCTCCATTAGCTGTCATCCAGTTCCACTTTGTTTGTGGCTCTCCCTTTCAGGCTACCTAAGCATTTTTTCGATTGTTTGTATTTATTTTTTTTTCACTTACAGATTAGTAATAGGGTGGTCTCCTAGACACCTGCCGTTGCTAATCTAGAGCTTAGTAGCAGCTGTGAGCTGTCATTAACACCTTATATTACCCTGATTGCCACCGAACCAGGGTAATTGGGATGAGGCGGTTGAAGTGGCGGGATTGTTGCATCTAATGGATGCAACAATTCTGGGGGGCTGCAGCCTGCTATTTTTAGACTGCGGGGGCCCAATAACCATGGTTTTCCCCAGCCTAAGAATACCAACTCCCACCTGGTGGCTTTATCATGGCTGGGTATCAAAATTGGTGAGGACTGCACACAGTTTATTGTTTTGTTTTTTTTCTTGTTTTGTTTTGTTTTTTTAAATGATTTATTTAAACAATTTTTTTTAAAAAAAAGTCTCATGGGGTCCCTCTTATTTTGATACACAGCCAAGATAATCACACTGCTGGGGGCTGCAGTCTGCAGCCAATATGCTTTATCTGTGCTGGGTATGATAATATGGAGGAACCCTACAACACTTTTTTAATTTATTTTTATTCTATAGATACGCAAACAGCGTGTGTGATTCCAAGCTATCAGACATGCTGTCACACAGGATGGGGGCGCGGTCTGACTGCAATCAATCAGAGACAGGGACTGCTGGTGGGCGGGGGAAGCAGTGAATATGTATGTGTAATGAGTGGCCCTAAAATAGTGTTACAACCATGCGGGAGACTCAGTAAGTATAACTCTCCTGCTGCAATCCCCCTAGCCCTTTCTACCACAATTTTAAAGCCCAGTATTCAAGTCCCCAAAGACTTATTTGGGGATCAGTGTCTGGGTAGATATTTGGGATTATTTCTGGTCCTGAACAATTATTTTTTTTTTTTTTTTTAAATCCAGTGGGACCCACCCATCCCAAATATCTGTGAGTTCGCCCATCTCTACTTATCATGCTTACTTATATAGCACCATTAATTCTCAGCGCTTTTCAGACATCATCACTGTCCCCAATGGGGAACATTCTAAATTCCCTAGGAATATTTCTTTGGCGTGTCTTTGGCTTAACGCCCTGCTCCCTCATGAACTAGGTCTCTACACTTTCCATTTTTTTTTCAGAAACATCTGGCTTTAAGACCTCAAATCAGAAGTTTTCATGGACCAGTCTGTTCACCCTTAGGACCCTCGTTTTGGATCCTTGGAACCTTAACCTGATGCTTAGCGCATTAGTGTCCCCTATTTGAAGCAATCCACAGCATTTTCCCACTGTGGCTTTCCTGGAAGGTGGCATTCCTAATTGTAATCACTTACAACATGCGAGTATCACAACTTGTGGCTTTGTCCTGCTGCTCCTCTTTTCTTGGCCTTCACCTGGACAATGTGGTTTTGCGTTCGGTGCCCCCGTTCCTTGCCAGTGTTTTTTTCCTTCCACCTTATGAATAGATTGTTCTTCCTTCCCGCTGTCCTTTGCCTTCTAATCTAACAGAGAAATCTTTACAGTAGGGGCTTGCCAGGTTCTCCACCACAAGGCATCATCCTTGCAGCTTTGTAAGGCTGTTCATTGGTCCTTCGTCCACATCTTCTCAAAACTCTACAGGGTTCATTTTTTATTCCTGTTGCCCTGTTGGGCGTGTGTGTGTATTTGCAATTTTGTTCTGCTTCTCTGAGTGTTTTTCACTAACAGAATAGTTTAATTGCCAGTAGGCGGGTGTAGCCTGCTGAAGAGGAGCTGACTGTACTTCTTAATGTCAGCCTCCTGGTGGCAGCAGAAGCGTACACCCATTGTTCCCTGTGTCCCCCCAGCTAAGGTTTAGTTCTTGTGCTGTTCTGTAATAATGAGTGAGTGATGAGTCACATCTTTGTTTAATTACTTGAGTATCCTGAGAGTGTGTCTTTATTTTCATGAGACGTTGTATACATTTTATTTATTTTATTTCCAGGAATATAAGATCCATTTTAATGTTTTCTCTTTTTAATCTTTTGGTTCCTATTTGATTTGTCTTTCCTGTTTTGCTTTTAGTTTTTCTGTGTGATATTATTTATCATTTGTTCCTGGGGTCTGAGTAAAGAAGCCATTTCCTTTTGAAAAGTCTCCATCCTTCAGTATCACAGTGTGACATCCTGATCAAGCGCTTTTCTCTAGTGGATATACTTTTCTTTCTCTTTTTAAAAGTTTTGTCTCTACAATGCAATCTAAAACTTCTTGAAGGGGATTAATGATTGTTTCTTGTTTTGATTGGTACTGCTGTGCTTTTGTGACTTTATTGTCAGAGGCATTTACATGTTACAAATTGATTCCCTGTAGATATACAAAACATAGGAACCTATTACATTTACACCTTATAGTTACTAGACTAAAGGCCACGTCTCACTAAACAACATCGCTAGCGACATCGCTGCTGAGTCACGTTTTTTGTGACGCAACAGCGATGTTGCTAGCAATGTTGCTGTGTGTGACATCCAGCAACGACCTGGCCCCTGCTGTGAGGTCACTGGTCGTTGCTGAATGTCCTGGACTATTTTTTGGTCATTGCTCTCCCGTTGTGAAGCACATATCGCTGTGTTTGACAGCGAGAGAGCAACGATCTGAATGTGCAGGGAGCCGGCTTCTGCGGACGCTGGTAACCAAGGTACACATCGGGTAAGCAAGCAAAGCGCTTTGCTTGGTTACCCGATATTTACCTTGGTTACCGGCGTCCGCAGCTTCTAGAAGCCGGCTCCCTGCTCCTTGCACACGTAGCCAAGGTACACATCGGGTAACTATAAGCAAAGCGCTTTGCTTAGTAACCCGATGTGTACTATGGTTACCAAGCACAGCGTCGTTACACGGGTCGCTGGTGGCTGGCTGATCTCTGATCGCTGTGGCGATCTGCCTGATTGACAGCTCACCAGTGACCATGTAGCCGACGCTCCAGCGATCCCTGCAGGTCAGATCGCTGGTGGGATCGCTGGAGCGTCGCTAAGTGTGACGGTACCTTAAGAACAGCATGTAAAAAACAAACAAAAAAACCTAGTTGTTCATGCTCTGTAATCTTAAGTCGTCTATGTATTGACTAGCACATAGTGATACATTTTGCCAGATTCTAATGCATGAAACAAGTATATCTCCTGATGGTTATGGAGTAAAAGGCTTCTGGAGGATTATCTAGTACTAGTAGGAGCTGTTCTGCCTGCGGCTAAAATCCTGACAAGCCTCGATAGTAAACTGCTTGCTGGAATACTCCATGCTCAGCCACTGTTCCTAGACCATAGTGGTGGTCATTCACCTTGGCAACAAATGGGAAGCAATCAAACAGAAAATCTGAAATATCAGGGGAATAGGGAAAACTGAAAAAAGTTATTTCAGAAAATAAAAGTTATGTTTTTTGATTGAGAAAATATATCCATCTCACCCTGAGATCCGCCCACTCTCGGTGGTGTAGAAGCAAATGATCCCATTGCTGCCCAGCGTTGAAGCACAGGTGCAGGAAGAATGATCCAGCTTGTGATAAAATCCAGCTTTTAATGAAAAATTAGTAAAACCACAGTTCACATTATCCAAACTTTTGTATAATAGCACCAGGTCTAGGGATAAAATATTCACGGTCCAAACCGCACATCAGACGCGTTTCGAGCTCTTGGCTCTTAAACCTTGGATTTAAAGCTGGATTTTAACGCAAGCTGGAAGCTGGAACATTCTTCCTTTAACCTATTATTATTTTTTTTTTTTTTTTTTTTTTTATAATGCCTAACTGTCCAGAACCCCCTTTAGATGAATGGAATAAGCTTTTAGTGGTTAGAACTTCAAGGCTGCTCTATTAGTAATGTCTTCTGTGATACTTTCCTCTATATTGTTGAATCTTTGTGAGGTTTGAGTTTAGAAGTGGACTCACTGGTTTATTGAAATATTTTGTTGAAATTTTAAAATTAAGAAGAATGAAGATAGTAATTTATGGTGAATTGATTTGGTTCCTCAAGGAATATTGTAAAATATATTATGGTGCTAAATATAATTTGCCTTTTGAACACTTTTTTACAATGTTTTGTTTTTTTTATGTCGCCAACAGACATACCTTTTGGCAGTACCGTCGTGAGAACCCAAACACCAAGGTTGGCAGCCCTCCGCCTGACGGCATGCCTGGATTTAATAGTGGAGTCATGCTGCTGAACTTAGAAGCCATGCGACAGTCTAAACTTTACAATCAGCTGTTGGAACCGAATGCTGTTCAACTACTTGCAGAAAAATACCATTTTAAGGGCCACTTGGGAGATCAGGACTTCTTCTCCATGATTGGGATGGAGCATCCAGAACTGTTTTATGTTTTAGACTGTGGTTGGAATAGACAGCTGTGCACTTGGTGGAAAGATCATGGCTATGCTGATATCTTCGACTTGTATTACAAATGTGAAAGCCACATCAAAATCATCCATGGCAACTGCAATACTCCAATTCCAGAAGAATAAGACTCATAGCTATTAAGAGATTAGTATGAATGAAAAAACAATGGTTAAGATTACCACGATTCTACGAAAATGGGACAGACATTATTTTTCAACTTTTAAAGTAATACCCGGTGATTATCTTTAAATAATCCGGTCCAAATAGTCATGGCATTGTATTTCATAGCTTGTATTTTATTGAATGTATAATTGGATTTATTTCCTCTTAATAGTACAAAAGCTTTTTTGATTTAAGAAAAAAAATGACTGTTCAAACTGCGGTATATATTACTGCAGTTTTAACAGAATTCCTGGAATTGTTGAGAAATCTTTTAACCTGAAAAGTGGAATCCATGTGCCAGTCTCTCAGTGACACAGTGGTGGAATGAATGCCAGATGTTCATTTTTATGAATGAGGTGTCAGACATGGAACATAAGAGATGCAGAACCTCAGATGTGCCATACATGCACAGATAGTCTTTGATGTGCACTTTTTCCAATAACCATTTGCTTTAAATGATCAATATATTATTTTGCATTTACAACTATGAAATGTGGTCATTAATTAGACCTCCATTCTAAAAAGTTTTTAGGTTGCCAGAACTAGTCCAGAAATATTGGTACTTTCTTATAAAAATTGAATGTCATTTCTGCATTCTCATATATTATTCCTTGTATGGTGTAAGGGACATGTTAGGATACGGAACTATTATAGTTACATTTCTGGTTTACTACTTTTGTTCAATAACCTTTTTTGTGCCACCACATACTGAGATCCATATCTTTATTTTCTGTTGATGGAAATGAAAGAATGCACTGTTCATGGTAATGGTAGCCTGGCAGCTCTGAATAGGGCATCTGCAGACAGGCTTAGCATTGGCTTCTTTGTTTACCAGATCTAAGGGATTGTTCTGGCCTTCATTTTTTAATCCCTGTATAAAAATCTGGATTTACACTGGGGCCTCTGGGCTAGGACCATGGTGCAGTCTGCTGACAAATGGAGCAAGCTGGCGCAAGAATGGTCATTACTATCTAATTCAGTTACAGAATTGGAAACCAAGCAGGTGGTCAAAATACAAGCTGAGGTCAAAAAGCATAATAATCAAAATTGCACCACAGAAAGAGAGAAGTTGTAAACCTGTTCAAGCTGGAATTAATAACTGGAATTGTGGAACAGAGATATAGGAGCTTGTATAGCAGCAGACCTGCCTAGGGCTAATCAGTAGGCAGCCAACAGAAACCAGGGAGAAGTTAATCTCTAAGCTCCCTGGATGGCACCACTATTCCCAGAGAATATACAAACCTGCCGCATAATCACTCGCATCGCCCACAGAGCCGCAGCCATTTACAAACAAAAACAGTGGTCAGGAACCGACACGGATGTCACATCTAGTTTTTTGGAGGATGATCTGCAGTTTTTAGTGCTACCACTTTGGGGTAAATTCAGATTTTGTAGTTAGTTTATTTTGTATTTCAGAAGGTGGAATAAGCAACATCAGCAGTTATGGTGTGTGGTTTTGTTTTTGTTTTTCTTTTCTTTTCCATAGTGTTCATCAAATGGGTATTTGACGTAATGACCTTTTAGTTTGGATCATTACAGAGGCAAATAAACCAATTATGTGAGGCTTTTTATACAGTCATATGAAAAAGTTTGAGCACCCCTATTAATGTTAACCTTTTTTCTTTATAACAATTAGGGTTTTTGCAACAGCTTTTTCAGTTTCATATATCTAATAAATGATGGACTCCAGTAATATTTCTGAATTGAAATGAGGTTTATTTTACTAACAGAAAATGTGCAATCTGCATTTAAACTAAATTTGACAGGTGCATAAGTATGTGCACCCTTATCAATTTCTTGTTTTGAACACCCCTAACTACTTTTTACTGACTAAAGGCTACTTTACACGCTGCGATATCAGTACCGATATCGCTAGCGTGGGTACCCGCCCCCATCTGTTGTGCGACACGGGCAATTCGCTGCCCATGCCGCACAACATCGCCCAGACATGTCACACATACCTGCCCGGCGACGTCGCTGTGACCGGCAATCCGCCTCCTTTCTAAGGGGGCGGTTCGTTCAGCATCACAACGACGTCACAGCTGCGTCACTGAACCGCCGCCCAATAGAAGCGGAGGGGCGGAGATGAGCGGGACGAACATCCCGCCCACCTCCTTCCCTCCGCATAGCGGCCGGGAGGCAGGTAAGGAGAGCTTCCTCGTTCCTGCGGTGTCACACGGAGCGATGTGTGCTGCCGCACGAATGAGGAACAACCTCATTACTGCTGCAGTAACGATTTTTGAGAATGGACCCCCATGTCACCGATGAGCGATTTTGCACGTTTTTGTAACGATGCAAAATCGCTCATAGGTGTCACACACAACAGCATCGCTAATGCGGCCGGATGTGCGTCACAAATTCCGTGACCCCAACGAGTTCGCATTAGCGATGTCGTAGCATGTAAAGCCCCTTTTACTGAAGCACTAAATTGGTTTTGTAACCTCATTGAGCTTTTAACTTCATAGAAAAGGTATTTAAGGTGGCCACTTGCAAGTTGTTCTCCTATTTGAATCTCCTATGAAGAGTGGCATCATGGGCTCCTCAAAACAACTCTCAAATGATCTGAAAACAAAGATTATTCAACATAGTTGTTCAGGGGAAGGATACAAAAAGTTGTCTCAGAGATTTAAACTGTCAGTTTCCACTGTGAGGAAGATAGTAAGGAAATGGAAGAACACAGGTACAGTTCTTGTTAAGCCCAGAAGTGGCAGGCCAAGAAAAATATCAGAAAGGCAGAGAAGAAGAATGGTGAGAACAGTCAAGGACAATCCACAGACCACCTCCAAAGACCTGCAGCGTCATCTTGCTGCAGATGGTGTCAATGTGCATTGGTCAACAATACAGCGCACGTTGCACAAGGAGAAGCTGTATGGGAGAGTGATGCGAAAGAAGCTGTTTCTGCAAGCACGCCACAAACCGAGTCGCCTGAGGTATGCAAAAGCACATTTGGACAAGCCAGTTACATTGTGGAAGAAGGTCCTGTGGACTGATGAAACAAAGATTGAGTTGTTCGGTCATACAAAAAGGCGTTATGCATGGAGGCAAAAAAAATGGCATTCCAAGAAAAGCACTTGCTACCCACAGTAAAATTTGGTGGAGGTTCCATCATGCTTTGGGGCTGTGTGGCCAATGCCGGCACTGGGAATCTTGTTAAAGTTGAGGGTCGCATGGATTCAACTCAGTAACAGCAGATTCTTAACAATAATTAACAATAATATGCAAGAATCAGTGACGACGTTGAAGTTACGCAGGGGATGGATATTTCAGCAAGACAATGATCCAAAGCACCGCTCCAAATCTACTCAGGCATTCATGCAGAGGAACAATTACAATGTTCTGGAATGGCCATCCCAGTCCCCAGACCTGAATATCACTGAAAATCTGTGGGATGATTTGAAGCGTGCTGCCCATGCTCGGCGACCATCAAACTTAACTGAACTGGAATTGTTTTGTAAACAGGAATGGTAATAATACCTTCATCCAGGAACTCATTAAAAGCTACAGGAAGCGACTAGAGGCTGTGATTTTTGCAAAAGGAGGATCTACAAAATATTAATGTCACTTTTATGTTGAGGTGCCCATACTTATGCACCTGTCAAATTTAGTTTAAATGCAGATGCACATTTTCTGTTAGTACAATAAACCTCATTTCAATCCAGAAATATTACTGAGTCCATCAGTTATTAGATATATGAAACTGAAATAGCTGTTGCAAAACCCCAAATTGTTATAAAGAAAAAAGGTTAACATTAATAGGGGTGCCCAAACTTTTTCATATGACTGTATTCATACTACAGCAGTAATGGTTTAAGTTCAGTTATTCTTTGTTTTTTTCTGTTACTAAGCTTTTTTTAGTCCCACTAAGGGACTTGAAAGTGCAATCGATCATCTGTATTCTACTTTATCATGCCACTCAACATAACCTAAGCAGACAGCCTCTTGAAAGGAAATGAGAACCAAGAAACTGAGGTTATGATGCAAATTTTAATAGACCAACCTATTTTCACAGTGTGACTACAGGTTTCCTGCCTGGTTAAGGGAGGACTCCCAGCGGGTGGCACGATACAGTGGGCACACCAGGGTAGTGTTACGTCGGGGGAGGGGGGGATCCCCAACGAGCGACGTAACACATAGCGTATACCAGGAAAACAGTACAACGGTGGACCCTCATGCTAGGGAGAGGAGAGCAGGGTCACATCCAAGCACTTACCTGAGGCTGAACCCTGCACTCTCTAATGTCCCAAGACGGGTTTTTCCCCTCATGCGCCAGTCATATGCCTAGGCCCTCGCTGACCCTAAACTCAACCTGGTTAGTCAAGGCCAGCGAGATGCTAGTCTTGCCACTACAATGAGACAACACGAGATAGATAAAACAGACAGGCGGGGTGAAAGAGCACTTCAAGGTTACTTCAACATGACCTTCACAGTTGCAACCGTTACAACACCAAAGCTCTGCAGAGACAAGTTCCTTCAACATGGACAGCTAAGGAATTAGCTATAGCCGGCATAGGGAGCAGTGAGGAGTGGATATTTATAGCAGAAGGCAACGGCTGCAGCTGAGGTTTCAGCTACCTGTTGGAACACTACAGGATAGAAATTAACCTTAACCCCATTATAATCAGATGGAATTTAAATATGCTCCAACTCAGGGTAATTGATGAGCGGTCACTAAAGCATATATGATCCACAATGTCCTGTGACCTTCTGATGCCAGAACACCCTAAGATCACATCAGGCCGTGCCACACTTGTGACATGTATCCTCAGGTCTAGGTGATGTTCTCCTTGATAAACTTACAGCATATGAAAATTAAGTTGAGGGCATTCTATTCCTTTTGATAGGCCCTATGCTGCAACAACAACCTATTTGATCTGGTAAGGGGATGAACCTTTACTCTTGGTAAACCACTGAGATGGTGTAGTCAATATTTACTGCAGAATCTAAATAGCCAGTATCAGAGGGGTGGTCTGTTAGGTGCCTGTTTTACAGCCTGAGCAGAAATAACCCTAGAATTTTAGAATACTAAATTAATTTTGTATATTTTGGTACTTCAGTGGAGGTAGACTTTTTGGTGATGGATACAATTAAATTTATGGTCAATGGGCAGTTGCATTCAAATCCATAGGGGAAATATCCACTACATGTTTGGTTCAGAGGTTTAAAATGGGCACCACTTTCGCACATATAAATAGCATTTTTGCGATGGGCTCCGATGTTTGCCACTGTATAGACATACAGGGTTTTCTTTTTGGGGGGGGGGGGTGTTTACATAGCCCACTGAGTCCTATGGTAAAATACACTCATACTGCATTATTTATTTATTTTTTTCATTGATACCCCTGTATTAAATACTGTAGGGCAATTTAGGTATAAGTTGTTTAGTGAGCCCTGACTGAGAACAAATGCTGAAAATTTTGTAAATCAAGTACAGTAAATGTTTATAAAACATCTTGAAATGGATATCTGTCCTGATTTTATTAAAAAAATCAGAACGGTGTTTAAATGGATCTTTAATTCCTATGTATTTAATTCAGATATTCTGACATTTTGTGTGAATTCCTAAATGAGCTGTGGAAGTATTTGTAAAAAAATAAATACAAAAACAATTTGTCTGCTTTTTATTTGCATATGTTGCAAAACCTACTTAAGGCTCTGTTCGCATGTACAGTACGTTCTTTATTTCTGCTGTTTTTGTTCTGTCAAAGGAAGTAATGGCAGTGCAGACATAAATGGTGCCGAATAGACCCTATTGACTGTAAAGGGGTCTGTTGGACTTTCAGAGAGATGGAGGTATTAATTTACACCTATATATGATACTAGTGAAACCACATTACAGATATGAAAAAACATAAGGGGGTTGGCTGAGCATATACAGTTCCTTGCGAAAGTATTCGGCCCCCTTGATTTTTTTCAACCTTTTCCCACATTTCAGGCTTCAAACATAGAGATAAAAATGTTAATGTTATGTTGAAAAATCAACAACAAATGGGACACAATTGTGAAGTTGAACGATATTTATTGCTTATTTTAAACTTTTTAAAAAAATAATAAACTGAAAATTGGGGCGTGCAATATTATTTGGCTCCTTTAAGCGAATACTTTGTAGCGCCACCTTTTGCTGTGATTACAGCTGCAAGTAGCTTGGGGTATGTGTCTATCAGTTTTGCACATCGAGAGACTGAAATTCTTGCCCATTCTTCCTTTGCAAACAGCTCGAGCTGAGTGAGGTTGGATGGAGAGCGTTTGTGAACAGCAGTTTTCAGCTCTTTCCATAGATTCTCGATTGGATTCAGGTCGGGACTTTGACTTGGCCATTCTACCACCTGGATACGTTTATTTGTGAACCATTCCATTGTAGATTTTGCTTTGTGTGGGATCATTGTCTTGTTGGAAGAAAAATCTCCGTCCCAGTCTCAGGTCTTTTGCAGACTCCAACAGGTTTTCTTCAAGAATGGTCCTGTATTTGGCTCCATCCATCTTCCCATCAATTTTACCCATCTTCCTTGTCCCTGCTGAAGAAAAGCAGGCCCAAACCATAATGCTGCCACCACCATGTTTGACAGTGGGGATGGTGTGTTCAAGGTGATGAGCTGTGTTGCTTTTACGCCAATTATATCGTTTGACATTTTGCCCAAATAGTTCGATTTTGGTTTCATCTGATCAGAGCACCTTCTTCCACATGTTTGGTGTGTGTCCCAGGTGGCTTGTGGCAAACTTTAAACAACACTTTTTATGGATATCTTTGAGAAATGGCTTTCTTCTTGCCACTGTTACATAAAGGCCATATTTCTGCAGTGTACAACTGACTGTTGTCCTATGGACAAACTCTAACACCTCAGCTCAATCTCTGCAGTTCATCCAGAGTGATCATGGGCCTCTTGGCTGCATCTCTGATCAGTCTTCTCCTTGTTTCAGATGAAAGTTTTGAGGGACGGCCGGGTCTTGGTAGATTTGCAGTGGTATGATACTCCTTCCATTTGAATGATCACTTGCATAGTGCTCCTTGGGATGTTTAAAGTTTTGGAAATCTTTTTGTAACCAAATTCGGTTTTAAACTTCTCCACAACAGTATCATGGACCTGCCTGTTGTCTTCCTTGGTCTTCATGATGCTCTATGTGCTTTAAACAGAACCCTGAGACTATCACAGAGCAGGTGCATTTATACGGAGACTTGATTACACACAGGTGGCTTAGGCTACTTTCACACTTGCGTTGAACGGTATCCGTTGCATTGCGTTGTGTGACGGATGCAACGGATGAGTTGCATATAGTGGCGGAACGGATGCTGCAAAACAACGCAATCAGTTTTGGGTTTTTTACAGTTTTACCATCGGCAGACCATTGTGAACGATCAGCTGATCACTCACAGTAGTTGGCCGCAGGGTGATCAGCCGATAACTCACAGTAGCCGGCCGCCGGGTGATCAGCTTATCACTCACAGTAGCCGGCCGCCGGGTGATCAGCTGATCATCAGCTGACAATGTGTGCGGGGGGCGGATTGCGAAGTGGGTGGAGCCGAGCGGGGCAATGGCTGAGGACGTCAGTGCCGCGGGGACTGCATCGCTGGGGGACAGGTGTGTGTGCGAGTGTGTGTGTGCGCGAGTGTGTGTGTGTGTGTGCGATTGTGTGTGTACACATACGGAGTGCGGGAGGAGGCGGAGCCGAGCGGGGAAGTGTCGGGCTCCCGGCACACGTAACCAGGGTTCCTTGGTTACCCGATGTGTACCCTGGTTACGGGTGGAGGGAGCCAGAGAGAGCATGCGCAGTGAAATCCAAAGGATTCCGCTGCTCAAAAAAAGTTACATGCTGCGTCGCTGCGTCGGATGCAACGTTGACACTTGCGTTACAGTGCTTCATCCATACAAGTCTATGGAGAATAGCGCAGTGCCTTAACGGATTGCGCTATTCTCCATAGTGACGGACTCCGCTGAACGCAAGTGTGAAAGTACCCTTATAGTTATCAGTCATTTAGGACAACATTGGATCATTCAGAGATCCTGAATGAACTTGTGGAGCGAGTTTGCTGCATGGAAAGTAAAGGGGCCGAATAATATTGCACGCCCAATTTTCAGTTTTTAATTTTTTTAAAAAGTTTTGTTCAACTTCACAATTGTGTCCCACTAGTTGTTGATTCTTCACCATAAAATTTAAATTTTTATCTTTATGTTGGAAGCCTGAAATGTGGGAAAAGGTTGAAAAAAATCGAGGGGGCCGAATACTTTCGCAAGGCACTGTAATATTAAGGACCTATAAAATCATCTCTATGGGATCTGACACATTGGACTCCCAACAATCGGCTGTTTTTACCTCTGGAGGTGGCCAAGTTTGAAAATTGAAGAAAATTGAGCAAAACCTCTCCATTCATTGTGCAGCGACTGCCTCCGAGAACAGCAGATCAACTCTATTCTCTTAATTAAGAACTAAGTAAGTTCTCAGCAGCAGCCATTAGAAGTTAAACATGGCTAACTGCTGATTGATGGGGTTGTCCAATGTCGAAAACGTAAAGATAGGTTATCAACATTATATGGCCAGACAACCCTTTTAAGACTTTTGGTAGCTTTGGTTACAACAGTTTAATACCTGCTTGTGTGAGCTACATAAAGAACGTTTGCAATAACCAAAAATATTTGTGTGAATTAAGGTTTCCTATTGTGCCACCCAAGATAACACATAACTAGATGCAAGTCCTGAATGTCCTAGTATGTAGGAAACTATTTAAAGCTTGCAACATATTGTATATCTCTTATGCTGTGTACCTGGGGTGTATGTGACGCTGCATGATTTAGGTCTGTCTGTACATTGAGTTCCCGGTACAGAAATGTCTGGATGTTCTGCTTTTTATGTACAGGAGGCCATTTCAGACCTGGTCTAGATCTGAATGTCCCAATGTTTGGTTTTAATTATATATGACATGTAATTGGTGCACGTTAAATTGATAATTTGTGTCATTTATGTTAGAACAAATATACATATATTCAGTTTATGCATTATTTTCTTTCATGCGAATTTTACATATCCAGTACATTTCGTTTTTACCTTCTGACGGTCTTCCCTGGTAAGATAACATATAATTGACATATTTCTTAGATCTTTTTGTTACGGTCTCCTCCATCTGAATAATGCTTCCATTACAGGTTTCCTTTGGGCATGCCTTCACCTGTGCGCAGGACTCAACATAGAGCTGGTGTTTTCTGCAAGAGCTTAGTGGTTTTACAGACTTCACAGATGGTTTATTTTATTCTACTATGGGCCAACATACAAGTGCATCTCAATAAATTAGAATATCCTCAAAAAGTTATTTTATTTCAGTAATTCAATTCAAAAAGGGAAATGCATGTATTATATAGAGTCATTACACACAGTCATCTATTTCAAGTGTTTATTTCTGTTAATGTTGTTGATTCTGGCTTACAGCCAATGAAAATCCAAAAGTCATTATCTCAGAAAACTAGAATTACCACAAAACACCTGCAAAGGTTTCCTAAGCATTTAAAATGGTCCCTTAAGGGTGCTTTACATGCTGCGACATCGCTAGCGATCTCGTTAGCAATGTAACACGCCAGATCGCACATACGATTTGCCGAGATCGCACATGTGACCGGCGCTACAAAAAATGACCTATGTGCGATCTCGGCAAATCTTATCTGCGATCTGGCGTGTCACATCACTAACGAGATCGCTAGCGATGTCGCAGTGTGTAAAGCACCCTTTAGTCTGGTTCAGTAGGCTACACAATTGTGGGGAAGACTGCTGTCTTGATATATATCCAGAAAGCAGTCACTGACAAGGTCATTGCTAAAGACGCTGGCTGTTCAGAGTGCTGTATCCAAGCATTTTAATGGTAAGTTGAGTGGAAGTAAAAAATGTGGTAAAAAAAGTTGCACAAGCAACCGGGATAACCGCAGCCTTGATAGGATTGTTAAGAAAAGGCCATTCACAAATTTGGGGGATTTCATTCAGTGCTTTAAGAGCCACCACATACAGCTGTATCCAGGACATGGGCTAGAAATGTCGCATTCCTTGTGTCAAGCCATTCATGACCAATAGAAAACGCCAGAAGCGTCTTACCTGGGCCAAGAAGAAGAACTGGACTGTTGCTCAGTTTTCCGAGGTGTTGTTTTCAGATGAAAGTAAATTTTGCATTTGATTTTAAAATCAAGGTCCCAGAGTCTGGAGGAAGAGTGGAGATGCCACAATCCAAGCTGGTTGAGGTCTAGTGTGAAGTTTCCACAATCAGTGATTGGTTTGGGGAGCTATGTCATCTGCTGGTGTAGGTCCACTGTATTTTATCAAGACCAAAGTCAACACAACCGTCTACCAGGAAATTTTGGAGCACTTCATGCTTCCCTCTGCCGACAAGTTTTTTGGAGATAGAAATTTCATTTTCTAGCAGGACTTGGCACCTGTCCACACTGCCAAAAGTACCAATACCTGGTTTAATAACCACAGTATTACTGTGTTTGGCCAGAAAACTTGCCTGACGTAACCCCATGAAAATCTTATATAATCTAATTTTCTGAGATAATGACTTTTGGGTTTTCAGTGGCTGTAAAGGGGGCTTTACACACAACAATATCGCTAACAATATGTCGTCTGGGTCACGTAATTCGTGACGCACATCCAGCGTTGTTAGCGACGTTGTTGCGTGTGACACCTATGAGCGAGTGTTAACGATCAAAAATACTCACCTAATCGTTGATCGTTGACACATTTATTTACAAAAAATCGTTGCTGGTGCTGGATGCAGGTTGTTCGTCGTTCCTGAGGCAGCACACATCGCTACGTGTGACACCCCAGGAACGACGAACAACACCGTACCTGCATCCTCCGGCAATGAGGTGGGCGTGACTTTCATGCAGCTGCTCTCCGCCCCTCTGCTTCAATTGGATGCCTGCTGTGTGACGCCACACGAACCGCCCCCTTAGAAAAGAGGCTGTTCGCCGGCCACAGCGACGTCGTTAGGAAGGTATGTATGTGTGACAGGTACTAGCGATATTGTGCGCCACGGGCAGCGATTTGACCGTGATGCACAAACGACGGGGGCGGGTGCTTTCATGAGCGACATCGCTAGCGATGTCGCTGCGTGTAAAGCAGCCTTTAGCCATAATCATCAACATTAACAGAAATCAACACTTGAAATAGATCACACTGTGTGTAAGGAGTCTTTATAATATATGCGTTTCCCTTTTTGTATTGAGTTACTGAAATAAATTATCTTTTTGATATTCTAATTTATTGAGATGCACTTGTATGTTATTGCCTGGTCACTTCCAGATCAAAGTTAAGTATTATTTGCTAGTAAACATTGCTGTCATTATTAGAGGTGTTTCAGACTGTCCGATTACACTGTTCTATAGCCGAAATTTGTTCAGAGATTAAAACAGTCAAACTCAATTTTGTGGTGTTCAAAACGAATATGTTGCTTAAAGGGAACTTGTCACCAGATTTGGCGACTATAAGCTGTGGCTACCACCAGTGAGCCCTTATATAAAGCATTCTAAAATCTATATATATAATTGCCTTATTCTGTCTGTCTGTCTGTCTGTCTGTCTGTCTTGCTCCAAAATTGTGTCCTTACGGTGACACAAAGCTGATTGGCCGCTGGGCTCGCCATGGCCCCGCCCCCCGCACGGATTGGCCGCTCGCCCAGGCTCCGCCCCCACACGGATTGGCCGGCTGCTCGCCCAGGCTCCGCCCCCCACACGGATTGGCCTCTCGCCCCGGCACCCTGCACGCATTGGCAACTCGGCCACACCCCGCCCCCCTCACGCAATGCACGCTCGCTCTGGCCCCGCCCCCCGCACGCATTCCCCGAACCGACACGTTGCCACGACTCCCAGGTGAGTACTGTACCCCCGGGAGCCCATATCAGCGTACGCCGCCAACCCAGCCGACACATACCCTCGCATTGCTGGGGTTGCCGCCGTATGCTGGTGTGGGCTCCCGTGCGAGCGGGGGACGGGATACGCTGGTAACCATGGTAGCATAGTTACCAGCGCATCAAGGTCCTGCAGCGGCGGAACATACACACACGCACACACACATCAGATCACACTCACTCTCACACACACATCACATCGCATTCACACACAACATCCTGGGATATCGCTTGCTTCTCGGCGGCGATACTGTGCAGTGACCTTCCAGGACCTGCCGGAGCATCACATGGCCAGAAGCATGTGGTATCTCCGGATGTTGTGAGTGTGAGCGCGTATGTGCGATATAGTCAGTGTGTGTGTGAGTGTATGCGATCGGATGTGTGTGAGTGGGTTCTGGTGTGTGTGTGTGTGTGTGTGTATGCGATCGGATCTGTGAGTGTTGGCAGAGCAGCACGGCGTGCTGGGGGAGGCTGGGAGTAGAGAGGCTGATGCTGGGGTAGGCTGATGCTGGGGTAGGCTGATGCTGGGAGGGTGTAGGCTGATGCTGGAGGAGGCTGGGAGGAGAGAGGTTGATGCTGGGGGAGGCTGGGAGGAGAGAGGCTGGGAGTAGAGAGGCTGATGCTGGGGGAGGCTGGGAGGGGGAGGCTGATGCTGGGGGAGGCTGGGAGGAGAGAGGCTGATGCTGGAGGAGGCTGGGAGGAGAGAGGCTGATGCCGGGGGAGGCTGGGAGGAGAGAGGCTGATGCCGGGGGAGGCTGGGAGGAGAGAGGCTGATGCTGGGGGAGGCTGGGAGGGGGAGGCTGATGCTGAGGGAGGCTGGGAGGAGGGAGGCTGGGAGGGGGGAAGCTGAGAGAAGAGAGGCTGATGCTGTGGGGGAGGCTGAGGCTGGGAGGAGAGAGGCTGATGCTGGGAGGAGAGAGGCTGATGCTGGGAGGAGAGAGGCTGATGCTGGGGGCAGAGAGGCTGATGCTGGGGGCAGAGAGGCTGTTGCTGGTGCAGCATGGGGGATGGAGCACGATGGGGGGTGCGCAGCATGGGGGATGGTGTTATGATCCGGAACCATGGAAGACCACCACAAATCATTGGCAAAAAGGTGACAAGAGCATTGGCAACTAAGCTGGCCGCCATCCCCTTACTAACCAACACAACTAGAAGTAGCCGAGGGGTGAACTAACATCCTGTGCACCGCGAACCCATCCGGAGAACTAGCTATCCTAAAGGTAGGAAAGATGAATAACTCTCTGCCTCAGAAAATAGACAAGAATAGCAAGCCCCCCACATTCAAAGACTGCGGTGATATAGGAAAAACACAATACACAGGTAGATGACAGGATTAGCAAAAGGTGAGGCCCCCGCTGACTAAAATAGGAAAGTACAGGAAAGGAACTGATGGTAGCCAGAGAAAAACCCTACAAAATACCAACTTCCTGATAGTACAAAAAGGCCCTCAGATCGCTTGATCTGAACTCACACCTATACCAGGTGCCCTTGTCATACCAATGAACAGAAAACAAGAATTATAACAAATTCAACAAGCCATAAACACATGGACCCAAAGGAGCTAAACTCCACACAGAACTGCAGGGAGTTCCTCAACAATCCCCTGAGGGGAAAAATCCCTGGAAGGAAATAAACTGAAACCAACCACAACAAATGACAAACCCAGATAAACAAAAGAACCAGACAATAAATAAAGAGCAAGCACTTATCTGGGGAAGATGTGGTGTAGAGCAGGATTAAGCAGGCTGAAAATACAAAGTACAACTGACATCCGGCAACAGCCTGCAATCAGACCAGGACTTAAATAAGCAGAGAGTTAGGAAAGGAAACACCCACTGCACAACCCACCTGGTCTCTGTCCAAACCCTTCCTGGCCACCAGAGGGAGCCTCCCAGCAGCCAAGACATAACTAACATTCACAACAGTACCCCCCCCCTTGAGGAGGGGTCACCGAACCCTCACCCACTCCACCGGGTCGCTCGGGATGAGCATGAAGGAAGGCGCGAACCAACCTGTCCGCATGAATGTCAGAAGCCACAACCCAAGAGTTATCCTCCTGCCCATAACCCTTCCATTTCACAAGGTACTGAAGCTGACGCCTACTGCGACGGGAATCCAGAATTTTTTCGACCTCATACTCCAGTTCCCCTTGTACCAAAACAGGGTCAGGAGGCGCTGCTGCAGGAACTGCCGGATCCACATGTTTCTTCAACAAGGACTTATGGAAGACATTGTGAATCTTAAATGACGCAGGAAGAGTCAAACGGAAAGATACAGGATTAATAATCTCCGAAATCTTATAAGGTCCAATAAATCTGGGCTTAAATTTAGGAGACGGAACTCTCATAGGAATATTTTTAGAGGACAACCACACCATGTCCCCTACTTTAAACCGGGGACCAACAGTCCGACGCCGGTTGGCAAACTTTTGGGCAGTTTCTTGGGACTGAAACAATTTATCCACTACCTGCCCCCAAATCTGCTGCATTCTGTCGACCACCGAATCCACCCCCGGACAGTCAGACATCTCAAGCTGCCCTGAGAGGAACCTAGGGTGATACCCAAATTGCAGAAAAAGGGGGACACCAACGTGGTAGAGCTAGCTCTATTGTTAAGGGCAAATTCAGCCAAAGGCAAAAACGAAACCCAGTCATCCTGATCCGCAGAAACAAAACACCGTAAATAGGTCTTCAGGGTCTGGTTAGCCCTTTCAGTCTGACCGTTTGTCTGGGGATGAAACGCCGAGGAGAAAGACAGCTGAACACCCAATTTGGAGCAAAAAATCCTCCAAAACCTGGATACAAACTGCACCCCTCTGTCAGAAACAATGTTTTCGGGAATACCATGCAAACGGACAACATGTTGCAAAAACAAAGGCACCAACTCTGATGAAGACGGCAACTTAGATAGGGGAACCAAGTGGACCATCTTGGAGAATCTGTCACAGATCACCCAAATCACAGTCATTTTCTGAGAGACGGGAAGCTCTGAAATAAAATCCATAGAGATGTGCGTCCAAGGTTTCTTAGGTACAGGCAAAGGCAATAATAGCCCACTAGAACGTGAACAACAGGGCTTGGACCTAGAACAAACTCCACACGACTGCACAAAATGACGGACATCTCGGGACAAGGAAGGCCACCAAAAAGAGTGTCTCACAAGATCCCGAGTACCAAAAATGCCAGGATGACCCGCCAAAACAGAGCAATGAACCTCAGAGACAACTCTGTCTCTCCATTGGTCTGGGACAAACAGTTTCCCTGTAGGACATCTCTCAGGTTTATTCCCCTGAAATTCCGCCAGTGCCAACCGCAGATCAGGCGAAATAGCCGAGAAAACTACACCATCATTCAGGATAGTAGACGGTTCGACAACCTCCAAAGAGTCAGCGCAGAAACTCATGGAAAGGGCATCGGCCTTAACATTCTTGGTGCCCGGCAAAAAAGAGACCACAAAATTAAACCGGGTAAAAAACAAAGCCCACCTGGCCTGCCGAGGATTCAACCTCTTGGCCGATTCCAGATAGATGAGATTCTTGTGGTCCGTAAGCACCACCACTTGATGCCTAGCCCCCTCCAACCAATGCCTCCACTCTTCAAATGCCCACTTCATAGCCAATAATTCCCGGTTCCCCACATCATAATTCCATTCAGAAGGAGCAAACTTCCGAGAGAAAAAGGCACAGGGCTTAAGTTTACCCGAAGTAGCGTCTCGTTGAGACAGAACAGCACCTGCTCCGATCTCTGAGGCATCGATCTCAACTTGAAATGGGCGAGACACATCAGATTGCTGCAGAACTGGGGCAGAAGTGAATCGCCTTTTAAGCTCCTGGAAGGCCACAATAGCCTCAGGGGTCCAATGCTCAGCATCAGCTCCCTTCTTTGTCAAATCTGTCAAAGGTTTGACAATGGCAGAAAAATTGGCTATAAATTTACGGTAAAAATTAGCAAACCCCAAAAACCGCTGCAGGGATTTTAGAGAAGTCGGTTGCACCCAGTCGTAAATAGCCTGAACCTTAACCGGGTCCATTTCAATAGCGGAGGGAGACAGGATGAAGCCCAAAAAGGAAATCCTTTGCACCCCAAAGAGGCACTTTGACCCCTTAACGTACAGTGCATTATCCTTAAGTATCTGAAAAACCTCCCGTACTTGCCCCACATGAGAGTCCCAATCATCAGAAAAAATCAAGATGTCATCCAAATACACAATCAAAAATTTACCAATAAGGTCCCGAAAAATATCATTCATGAAGGCCTGGAAGACGGAGGGTGCATAAGTGAGCCCAAAAGGCATCACTAGGTACTCAAAATGCCCCTCAGGAGTATTAAAAGTCGTCTTCCATTTATCACCCTCCTTAATACGGATGAGATTACACGCACCCTTGAGATCCAGTTTCGTAAACCATTTGGCACTCTGCACTCTAGAGAACAGATCAGACATCCGAGGCAAAGGGTACTGATATTTGACTGTAATTTTATTAAGAAGACGGTAATCAATACAAGGCCTCAACGAACCATCTTTCTTAGCAACAAAGAAGAAGCCAGCACCCATAGGAGAAGATGAGGGCCGAATGTGCCCCTTCTCCAATGATTCTCTGATGTATGACCGCATGGCATCATGTTCGGGCACAGACAAGTTGAAAATCCGCCCCTTGGGAAATTTACAACCGGGCACCAACTCAATGGCACAGTCACAGTCCCGGTGTGGGGGCAGAGAATCAGATTCCTGGTCATTAAATACATCACGGACATCAGACAAGAAAGCTGGAACATCAACTGCCTGAGCAGACGTGGACGACACGGAAAGGTCCTGATGCAAACCTTGACAACCCCAACTAACTACCGATAAGGATCTCCAGTCAAGAACCGGATTATGGGTCTGCAAGCACGGAAATCCCAGTACCAAGGTATCCTGTAGATTATGCAATACTAAAATGTACAAGTCTCCTGATGCGCTGGTGCAACTCTCATAGGCACCTGGGTCCAAAATTGGGGTTTATGTTCTGCCAAAGGGGTAGCATCAATGCCCCTTAAAGGAATAGGAGTTTGCAAAGGAACCATGGGAAAACCACAATCCCTAGCAAACCCAAAATCCATCAAATTGAGGGCTGCCCCTGAGTCCACAAAGGCAAATGCAGAAAAGGAAGACAAAGAGCAAATCAATGTGACAGACAAAAGAAACTTTGGTTGCAAAGAACCCACAGTAACAGAAGTAGCCAATCTCCTTTCACGTTTAGGGCAGACAGAGATGTTATGAGAAGCGTCTCCACAATAGAAGCACAGTCTATTCTTCCGTCTGAACCCCTGCCGACTAGCATTAGAAAGGACCCTATCACACTCCATAGGCTCCAAAGGCTGTTCCACAGGCACAAAACCAGCAGGTATCTTCCTGCGCTCACGTAAACGCCTATCAATCTGAATGGCCAAGGACATAGAGGCATCAAGACCAGAAGGGACGGGAAATCCTACCATTACATCCTTCACAGCATCCGCAATACCCTTGCGAAAAAGAGCTGCAAGCGCATCATCATTCCATTTGGTAAGGACCGCCCACTTACGAAATTTCTGACAAAACGTTTCCGCAGAATCCAAACCCTGAGTTAAGGACAACAAGACCTTTTCTGCTTGGTCCACAATATTGGGTTCGTCATATAATAATCCCAAGGCCTGAAAAAAGGAGTCCACATCATTGAGAATCGGATCATCAGACGCTAAAGAGAAGGCCCAGTCCTGAGGGTCACCACGCAGCAAGGAGATGACAATCTTAACCTGCTGTACGGGATTCCCTGAGGACTTAGGGCGCAGGTCAAAAAATAATTTACAATTATTTTTGAAGCTCAAAAATCTCGATCTATCTCCCGAAAAAAATTCAGGAACAGGAATCTTAGGCTCTGCAAGGGGATTCTGTGCAAGATAAGACTCTATATGACGAACCTTAGCATCAAGATGAGCAACACGCTCACCCAATTCATCCATGCTAGACAACAGAAATCTTCCACAGAACCCAAAGAAGAAGAGGAAAAACACCAAAAAAAAAAAAAAATTCTCAGCAGCTTTTTTTTTTCCTTCTTAAGAGTACCCTTTAAATTTGTAGGCCGGATGTACTGTTATGATCCGGAACCATGGAAGACCACCACAAATCACTGGCAAAAAAGGTGACAAGAGCATTGGCAACTAATCTGGCCGCCATCCCCTTACTAACCAACACAACTAGAAGTAGCCGAGGGGTGAACTAACATCCTGTGCACCGCGAACCCAGCCGGAGAACTAGCTATCCTAAAGGTAAGAAAGATGAATAACTCTCTGCCTCAGAAAATAGACAAGAATAGCAAGCCCCCCACATTCAAAGACTGCGGTGATAAAGGAAAAACACAATACACAGGTAGATGACAGGATTAGCAAAAGGTGAGGCCCCCGCTGACTAAAATAGGAAAGTACAGGAAAGGAACTGATGGTAGCCAGAGAAAAACCCTACAAAATACCAACTTCCTGATAGTACAAAAAGGCCCTCAGATCGCTTGATCTGAACTCCGTCCTATACCAGGTGCCCTTGTCATACCAATGAACAGAAAACAAGAATTATAACAAATTCAACAAGCCATAAACACATGGACCCAAAGGAGCTAAACTCCACACAGAACTGCAGGGAGTTCCTCAACAATCCCCTGAGGGGAAAAATCCCTGGAAGGAAATAAACTGAAACCAACCACAACAAATGACAAACCCAGATAAACAAAAGAACCAGACAATAAATAAAGAGCAAGCACTTATCTGGGGAAGATGTGGTGTAGAGCAGGATTAAGCAGGCTGAAAATACAAAGTACAACTGACATCCGGCAACAGCCTGCAATCAGACCAGGACTTAAATAAGCAGAGAGTTAGGAAAGGAAACACCCACTGCACAACCCACCTGGTCTCTGTCCAAACCCTTCCTGGCCACCAGAGGGAGCCTCCCAGCAGCCAAGACATAACTAACATTCACAACAGGATGGAGCACGATGGGGAGTGCGCAGCATGGGGGATGGAGCACGTTTGGGAGTGCGCAGCATGGCGGATGGAGCACGTTTGGGAGTGCGCAGCATGGCGGATGGACCACGTTTGGGAGTGCGCAGCATGGCGGATGGACCACGTTTGGGAGTGCGCAGCATGGCGGATGGAGCACGTTTGGGAGTGCGCAGCATGGCGGATGGACCACGTTTGGGAGTGCGCAGCATGGCGGATGGAGCACGTTTGGGAGTGCGCAGCATGGCGGATGGAGCACGTTTGGGAGTGCGCAGCATGGCGGATGGAGCACGCATGGGGGATGCAGCACGATGGGGAGTGCGCAGCATGGCGGATGGAGCACGTTTGGGAGTGCGCAGCATGGCGGATGGAGCACGTTTGGGAGTGCGCAGCATGGCGGATGGACCACGTTTGGGAGTGCACAGCATGGCGGATGGAGCACGTTTGGGAGTGCGCAGCATGGCGGATGGAGCACGTTTGGGAGTGCGCAGCATGGGAGATGGAGCACAATGGGGAATGCGCAGCATAGGGGATGGAGCACGATGGGGAGTGCGCAGCATGGGGGATGGAGCACGATGGGAGGTGCACACCTCCCCCCAACAAACACACACAACACACCACACACACACCGGGAACCACAAACACCGCCCTACACAGACACCCACACACAGACAACGCTGCACACACACAACACCCAACACACAAACACCGTGGCATACACAAATATACGCACATACCGCACAACAGACACATTGCACCAAACATACTTCCCCCCAAAACACACCACACCCACACAAACCGCGGAACACACACACACAACGCTACAGACACACAGCGCTCCACAAACAACGCAACACACGCAACACACATACAACACTGCTCTCACCCCCCGCCACACCCAGACAACACCCAGAACATGTACAGCACCCTACACAAACACTTGGTAACTACACACAACAACATCTATCTATATATATATAACAAAAATCATACATGAACTACACAATACGTAAATTCTAGAATACCCGATGTGTAGAATCGGGCCACCTTCTAGTACTGTATATAAGAGCCCAGGCCACGCTGTAGAACTTAGAAAACACTTTTATAATACTCACCTGGGGGGCCGGTTCGGTTCGATGAGTGTCGCTGTTCTCTGGTCCGTCGCCTCCTCTCTCCGTTCCAGCGCATCCTCTCTGCTGCGATCTGCATCACCTTTCTACCCAGCCCTGTGTGGATAACATATGTACTTCATCCTCACAGGCCAACATTGCGGTTCCTGCACAGGCGTACTTTGATTTGTCCTGCTAGGGCAGGTCAAAGTACTGTAATGCACAGGCACGAGGGCAGATCTGAGAGCAGATCAAAGTGCACCTGCACAGGACCTCAATGCCAGCTAGTGTGCATGACGTAGGACGCGTCATGCACACGGACCTCAGAAGAAGGTCGGCGGCGATCGCCAGAGAGAGGAGGTGCCGGACCGTAGAGCAGCAACGTCCATCGGACTGGGCCACCCCTTAGGTGAGTATTCTAAAAGTGTTTTTTTTACATTCTACACAGCTTGCCTGCGCTCTTATATAAAGCATTCTGGAACACTGCATATGAGCTCAGTGGTGGTGGCTGTAGCTTATAGTCACCAAATCTGGTGACCGGTTCCCTTTAAATTTGCTGATTGACTAGTTTTCAAGATCCAGAGAAGGTTATAGTTAATTATGACATCTTTCTTGCATGCTTATAGAAAAATTGTGCCTTTATTATTTAATCATCTTTATTGCATTGTCAGTAGCTGGTCTATTACATCATCTATTTAGTCTATTGAGCCTTCAGTATTCTATCATCTTAGGGTAACCGAGCAAAATAATGCCAACTTTACTTCGATGGCGTAATCCTAATTTGCAAAAAAAAAATATTGCCAAATCAGACAAGGTGATTTTCTAGGTTTGTTTTCTCATTTTGTCTCTCATAGGTAGTGGTCTACCTATGATGTCAATTACAGGCCTCTCTCATGTTTTTAAATGGGAGAACTTGCACAATTGCTGGCTGACTAAATACTTTTTTTCCTCCACTGTATATATGCAGTACATATATGTACATATGCACAGTTATTTTATTTATTCTTTCTAATTTTTTTTATTTATTTATTTTTTTTGAGAGGGGGGGGGGTTATTTTTTTCCACTGCCATTCTCCAGGGCGGTTGAGGGGGAGGGAAGTGATTGGGAATATAATATATCTTAATTTTATGAATTTTGTAAATGTCATTTGGATTAATAAAGTTTATACCAAAAGATTGAATGGAGGAACCTGCATATTAATGCCAATCTCTCAAATGTAGACCAGCTGGTGGACAGAAGTGCCATCTTCACTACGAAACTGAAGAAAGAGTGCCGCACATTTCAATGATAAGATCGACCAAACAAGGCTAGTCTTTTCTGCTCATTCACCACAACCCCTCCATATAACTGACCATTGCCATTTTTCCATAACATTCCTCACCATTCTCACTGAAGAAGAAAAGGCTGTCGAAAAAAAAGCGCAAATAGGGTCTTACCCCAATATGTGCGGGGTGGGGAGGGGGGACTAAAGTTACTCACCAATTGTAGTTGTGAAAGTCACAACCACTATAATCGCATGTACAAATCGATCAACGGCTGCAGCCACCCAAACGGCATATAACAGAAAAAGATGGAGAGAGGTGTTCAGTTGCCGCGCCAAAAGATCACTTGTTTTGATGTTATTCTTATACCTGACGGTCCTGAGGAAGGGGGCAGGTGCTCCTGAAACGCGTAGACCTGTATGAAAATAAAGTGACATTGATCTGATCTTCTGAACAAGTGATCTTTTGGCGCGGCAATTGAACTCCTCTCTCCATCTTTTTCTGGCATTCTCACTGAAGGAGAGTTTACTCACTTTCTATCCATATTGAACCTCACCCCTTGTGCAAATGACCCCATCCGACCTCCTCCTCAACCTCACCACTGTGCTTATCCCAGCCTTAACCATCTTTTGAACCTATTGTCAACCTCTGCTACTTTCACTGCTGCTTTCAAACATGCAACAATCACATCTATCCTAATGAAATAATCCCTCAATTCAAGCTCTACTACCATACTACTCATAACTACTCATTCTTTGACGACCTAGAATCCGGCTTCTGTCCCCACAATTCCACCGACACTGCCCTGACTAAAATTACTAATGACTTTCTGACAAAGCTCGGACAATTATCTATTTTCCTCCTTCTAGACCTGTCCTCTGCCTTCAACACTATCGACCACTCCCTCCAACTACAGATCCTCTCTTCCCATGGTGTTAGAGACCTTGCAATCTCCTGGATTTTCTCATACATTTCCCATTGCATTTTTAATGTCTCCCACTCTTAAGCGGGCTTTACACGCTACGAGATCGCTACAGCGATCTCGTTGGGGTCACGGATTTTGTGACGCACATCCGGCTGCTGTAGCGATGCCGTTGCGTGTGACACGTATGAGCGATTTTGCATCGTCGCAAAAACGTGCAAAATCGCTCATCGGCGACAAGGGGGTCCATTCTCAAAAATCGTTACTGCAGCAGTAACAAAGTTGTTCCTTGTTCCTGCAGCAGCACACATCGCTCTGTGTGACACCGCAGGAGCGAGGAACCTCTCCTTACCTGCCTCCCGGCCACAATGCGGAAGGAAGGAGGTGGGCGGGATGTTCGTCCTGCTCATCTCCGCCCCTCCGCTTCTATTGGGCGGCGGTTCAGTGACGCTGCTGTGACGTTGCTGTGACGCTGAACGAACCGCCCCCTTAGAAACGCGGTTCGCCGGTCACAGCAACGTCGCAGGGAAGGTAAGTATGTGTGATGGGTCCGGGCAATGTTGTGCGACACGGGCAGAGATTTGCTCGTGTCGCTCAAACAATGGGGACGGGTACGCACAATGGCGATATCGGTACCGATATCACAGTGTGTAAAGCGGCCTTAACACTACCTCCTCATTCCACCCTCGCTCCTTTGGAGTCCCTGTCCTGGGACCCTTACTCTTCTCTATATCTTTGGCCTGGGGCAACTCATGATATCCTATTGTTTCCAGTACCGTCTATATGCTGATGACACAAGGATCTCTTTGGCCCAGATGTCACCTCCATGCTGTCCAAAATCCCAGAGTGTCTATCTGCCATATCTTCCTCCTCCTCCTCTCACTTCCTAAAGCCCCTACCTGATGTGTCTATTACAATAAATGACACCACAATCTCCCAGTAACCGAAGTCTGCTGCCTTGGAGTAACCGTCGACTCTGCCTTCTCCTTCAACCCGCACATCCAAGTTCTCACCATCTCCTGCCACCTCCAACTCAAAAATAGTTCTAGAATCTGTCCTTTACTCAAATCTCAATCTACGAAAGTGCTAGTCCATGCTTTTATCTCTACCTTCGACTACTACAACATACTCCTCTGTGGCCTCCCTGCTAATACTCTCACACCCTTCCAGTCCATACTTAACTCTGTTGCCCAACTAATCTACGTATGTCCTTGCTTCTCCTCCACTTCTCCACTCAGCAAATCCCTTCATTGATTCCCAATTCCCCAGCAAATCCAATTCAAACTACTAACATTGACCTACAAAGTTGTCCATAAACTGCATACTCCATATATCTCTGAAGTAATCTCCCAGTATACTTCCACACGTAACCTCCAGTCCTCCCAAGACCACCTCCTCTCCTCCACACTTATCCAATCCTCATCCAACCGCCTCCATAACTTCTCCCGAGTATCCGCCTTTCTCTGGAATTCTGTGCCCCAACACAGTTATCTGTGTGAGAGAATACAATCCATTTTGTTCTTATAAAAGCCATCTTGTCTTATAACTGAATGATGTCATAGGGCTCAGCTCACACTGATGGGTGGGGAAATTTCACATTTCTACACACCCCTGTGGCTCTTATTGGTGCATAGTTCTGAGGAGTTATTTCTTTGTTTGGGATACTGTATAAACTGGTCACATGATGTAATAAAGCAGAAACTTTCAATACATCACAAAGCGTTTATGCTGCAATGATTTTCTCGAGCGCTCATAAAACCAATCTTACTAATTTGGCGTTCCAATGGCATAGGAGTGTATTTCACTCACATCTGCTACACTTGCAAGCATCAAACGGAACTTGAAAACCCATCTCCTCAAGACAGCTTACAGCCTGCAATGACCCCACTGTCACCTCGCCACAGAAAATGCCGCAATCCACCCCCCCAACCTACGTTCTTCTCCCCATTATCATGTAGAATGTAAGCCCACAAGGGCAGGGCCCTCTCTCCCCTCTTTAACAGTCTGTCCACTGTATATATAGATATATTTACAGCCACAGTGCTCAGGATAAATGAATACTCTCTTTAGAAAAGTAAGACGTTAATCAATTTCTATAGCCGAATGCATGAACTATTTCCAATAACATGCTTTTATGAAGAATGGGGTACGGAGTGATGGTAGCATTTTCTATTTCCCAATTGAACTCCTATTGGGAATTCTGAAGAGACAAATTGAGCATCACTCTCCATCCAGCATCTAGGCTCTAAGAGGTCATTCTTGAATAATTCTTGAATAATGGGAAAAGATAATGTTGGGAAAGTAGCATAATTGTGAAAATAGAGTGCCTTGCAAAAGTATTCGGCCCCCTTGAAGTTTTTAACCTTTTCCCACATATCAGGCTTCAAACGTAAAGCTAAAAATTTTAATGTTATTGGGAAGAATTGAGAAGTGGGACACAATTGTAAAGTTGAACGAAATGTATTGCTTATTTTAAACTTTTGTAAAAAAGAATAAACTGAAAATTGGGGCGTGCAATATTATTCATCCCTTTTACATTCAGTGCAGCAAACTCACTCCAGAAGTTCATTGAGGATCTCTGAATGATCCAATGTTGTCCTAAATGACTGATGATGGCTTCATTTCAGGATGGCAGACAAGTGTTAGCTGTGGACCGTCCTTGTAAGAGCAGGAGTCATTGGGGCTTAGGGCAAGTTAGTTTTGAACGGATTTACAACCTTCCCTTTGACTCCACCTGACAAAAAGAATGCTGTGATGGGCAGTGAGATCATCTGAACGTGTATACATTTTTTTTGCTGCCTATGAATATGTTGTACATGGACATGGGGAATATGTATATGAATAAATGAAATGTACTACTGTCATCATTTAGGGATTCTCCTTATTTGTCCAAATATATATTTAATATTCTAGGACCATTGTCCTGAATACATCTATTTGGATCATTTACTATTAGTGATGGTCTTTATCCTGTAATCTACAACAATCCGGTCTGTCTCTGAGTGAATTTGCCCTAAGGGACGTCTTTTCTGAACCGGCTTGCTGATCTGGTTCAGATTTGAGATTTGATTTACCTGTCTAGGGCGACACTGGTTGTATGTCCACTAGGGTCAATCCTGTGGTAATTTTTATGTAATTTGAGGCACCTTAGGATTTTAATAAAATTATTAAAGGTTATATTTTACTACTATATATTTTCACAATTGTGCTACTATCCCAAATACCATGAACAACATTATCCAGGAATTTTGATTCCCTGTTTTTCCCAAAAAGATAATGTTGCAATATGTTGCCAACTTGTTCATTCGATGCCTATAAGGCTTGAAGGGAATCTGTCACCAGGTTTTTGCCACTTAATCTGAGAGTAGCATAAAGTAGGAGCAGAGACCCTGTTCCAGCAGTGTGTCACTTACTGGGCTGCTTAGTGTATTTTTGATAAAAATCAATGTTTTATCATTAGCAGACTACTTGGTGTGCTGTCATGTAGTCCAGCATATTCATGAGTGCTGTATAACTTCTACATCTGCAGCAGAGAAAACACTGATTTTCTAAAAATGACAGCAAACAGCTCAGTAAGTGACCCATCGCTGGAATCAGGGTCTCTGTCTGTACATTATGCTTCTCTCAGATGGGGGAGCAAAAACCTGGTGACAGATTCCCTATAATTCTGTCCTTACAAGTCATATAAATTTCGAGATGTAGTTGTTTTTGGTCTGGGGTGTGTTCATTTTTGCATCAACTAATTTGAGTAAAACCAAAGATGTTGTAATGAAAGTTATATGATTACATTTTCTTTCATGTTATGGGTTAAAAAATGTTCTAAGAAGCTCAGGCATGTCAGTATTTTGGAAATTAAGATCTTACTTTTCAAAGGGTGTGCCCTCATTTAAACATTTTATATGCAAAAACAGACTTTTGCAATTACTACCGTGTTTTTCCAAAAATAAGCCCTACCAGGGATTTTCAGCATTTTCGGAGCAAGGCTTAAATATAAGCCCTCCCCGGAAAATAAGCCCTAGTCGCGGATCAATAATGAACTGTCCGTGCAGCTAAAAAAGTTAGATACTGCAGGACACTTCATTATAGAAAGCGGGCACCCAGCAATCATACTCCCCCGATGCCGAGCGGCAGGAACTGTAGGGATCTCACACCCATATACATCCGATCTCACACCCATATACATCCGATCTCACACCCACACAATCAGATCGCACACACAAATGTAGCACTCAGGGATATGGGGTACTCTGTTCCGGGTCTCTCTTGGGAATGTCACGGTGGTGGCCGTTACCCAGTTCCGTGCTCTGGGCCCTTTTTGTAATGGGGATATTTACAGGGGATTATTGGATAAAGTTTATACATGACGCCACTTGCGGTGTTGCGGCTAAGTGTAGGGAGCCGCCACTGCAGAACGTCTCTACTGGGGCTGATGGTATTGGCAGCTAGTATGGTAGACCCTCCGAAAGTAGGGTATTGCCCCAGCGGGTGTATGGTGCAGTGGGCGTTGGAAGAAGGAGTCCAGACAGGTATTTAGTGCAACTGGTTTACTCACTTGAGATGTTAACTGGGGGCCCGAGGCCGGCTGGTTTCGCCTCCAGGTCCCCTTCGTCCCAGTGCCAGTCTGGTGTTCTGGTACCTTCCTCCCCTGCACCTGTCTCTGGTAAGTGGGTCCCCGTGGTATAGAACACTGGGGGGCCCAGTTTTGTGGTTTGTCCACTTCTGTCCGCCTGACGGCAGCGTAAACCCTGTGGGGTTGGAATCTCTGGTCCTGTCCCCGGTTCTCCCTTTGCTACTGAGTCTTCGAATTCTTTAGGGTCAGCGAGGTCCTTGATGGTCCCCTTGCTGTGCAGGTGTTAACAGGTCGGCTTGAAGCTCTTTCCTGTCCTAGGGTCCTGTACCCCGTCGGTGCGTAGTTCCGGGAGTACTCCACCATACTCCACCGGCAACATCTTCTCCTGGGTACCAGGTCACCGTTAACCCGAGTCAGGGAGTCACTTCACTTCCACCTTCACACATCTACTGTCAACTCTAGACTGACTACTCTCCACAGTCTGCCCCTCCCACCTGGACAACTAGTGGACTGGAGTGGCTCCACCTCTAGGCGTCCATCCATTGGTCTCACCCTAGCTGGGTACCATTGTATGGGGGATTTGTTGGGGAAAACAGGGATTAGCTGGGTTTTTGGTGTTACTAGATTGTGAGCCCCAATGGGGACAGTGTTGCCAATATATGTAATGTATGTAAAGCGCTGTGGAATTAACAGCACTATATAAATGAATAAATATTTATTATTATTATTATTATTACTACTGGCACTGGGGTTCTGGGTCCCTAAGAGGGTAGGCCCTGCATCCTGGTTGGGATGCAGAACCTTGTAGCACCCTGATGGCTTCAGGGGCGCAACACAAACATCCGATCTCACACACAATCAGATCGCACACACAAACATCCGATCTCACACACAATCAGATCGCACACACAAACATTGGATCACAAACACATCGCATCACACACATACTCGCCACATCCAGCGACACCGATTTCTTGTAGCTGGCAGAATCCTGGGAGGCAGTGCAGTGGAGCGCAAGGACCTGCCGCAACAGGACCTGCAGACACATGTGACTTCCTCCCATCATACCCTGCGGCCAGAAGTATTTCGTAACGCTGGATGTAATGTGTGTGTGTGTGTGTGTGTGTGTGTGTCGGCGTGTGTGTGTGTCAGTATCAGTCAGTCAGCCAGAAGCAGGGGAGGATGGCGTGCAGAACCCACCGGAGATCACAGGGAGGACCTGGGAGCAACGCAGACGTCCGGTTCTGGTAAGTATGAGTCTACTGGGAAGTGGGGTGTCTGCTTTTTTCGGGGGGGTAAACTTACCCCCAACCATGTTTCTCCAAAAATAAGACCTCCTCCAAAAATAAGCCCTAGTGCTTTTTTGGGGGACAAAAAAAGTATAAGGCCCGTTTCACACGTCAGTGAAAAACACAGACGTTCTTCACTGGCGTGTAAACACATGTCCCTGCGTGTGCCGAAAATCACGGCACACGTGGGTTGTCTAAGTGCAATCCGGGCTCCGTTCTCCGTGGCCCGTGATTGCACTTAGAAATCATCTCACCTGGGCGCGCTCCCGCTGTCCATGGTGCTGATCGCTCCCGCGATGCAGCATCCGGCCGGCGGTGACCCCCGCAGCAGCTGCTTCCGGGTCTGCTGTGTCGCGCATAATGAATATGCGCGACAGTAATCAACCGGCTTAGAAGCAGCAGGGAGGACGGGCTGCAGAGGACATCGCTGGACGCCAGGTGAGTAAAAATGTTTATTATTTTAAATGCACGTTTTTTTCTGGCACGTGTTTCACGGACCACACCACTGTGTGGTCCGAGGGACATCAGTGATGCCAGAAAAAAATGGACATGTCTCCGTGCGGCAATCACGCACACGCGGGTACGCCGCACGGAGACACGTGCAGTGAAAAATCACTGACGTGTGAGCAGACCCATTCATTATAATGGGTCTGCGTATGTCCGTGATTCTGGTACGTTTAAAAAAAAGCACAAACGTACCAGAATCACTGACGTGTGAAAGGGGCCTTAGACAGTGTCTTATTTTTGGAAAAACACGGTAGTAGTAAATGTGTATACCCTACTCCTTTACATGATGATTGTTACAAAATAGTAAATGCTTTACATGATACAAGAATAAAAAAAACCCTGTATAATAACATATCTATACTTTTATGTAATAAGTCCAGCCCTCTAAAAATGAAGGCACCATTTTTGCAGTTTCATTGAACGGTTCAGGTTACCTCTCCCACATGAACTTTCATCGGAGGGTAATGAAATGCAACACGCACTTGACCCACGGCTGCTTTTGCGTTCCAGGACTTCAGTCCTCTGCACATCACAGTCACAGACACCAAGTACATTTTGTGCCCAAGGCTCTTGTGAAGGCGTGCCAGCTATTGTACTAGCCAAACGATATCACGAAAAGCAAACTTCCTCTTTTTTGTATAATACTTTCAAATGGGCATACAGCTGACTTTCTGGGTCTCATTTTAATATAAAAGTAGATAACATAGAAAACATCCGTATCACCATGCTGAGAGCACATTACTCACTGACCCATTTTTTTGTGCAGTATTAAGCAATACATCAGCATTATCATACTTCCACTTAGAGAAACCTCATCAGCGTGAGATGCTTCCCAATGCCAAGTAGCGGGGGCACTTTCTGTAAGTGATTTGTGCTGATTAATGTTTTAGCTGGTTTAAGAGAAGCGTTCCAACCAACATAAAAACTCTAGTTGAGCTTTAGACACCAAGAAGCAATTACAGCCACTAAAAGCATTTCTCTTTTTCAAAGCCCAGGTTTTAACAAGCACACAGTGTTCGGCCTATTCTTGTGAAGTCATAAAGATTACAAAAAACGCAATCCATTTTAAAAAGGTAGAGCCATTACCGCAAAGTGTTTGCAATCAAAGCCTTAGATATTTGAGATGACGGAGTTAAATTGCCACACTTTCCAGACCGCTGGGAATAGAGCAATGTGACGGGAGCGTGCCTTCTTCTGCGCACAGCCGCTGTGTTCACGGCACACGGTACTCCTCATTGAGGATGAAACCCTTTATGTATATGCTACTCTGAAATCAGGAGACCGAGGTGTCAGTACTGCTTCTCTACTGTATGATAAGGGATCATGTATATATTACACCGTAGACAATCTGCATTATCATACTGCTGGATTACACAGCTGTCATCATGTCCGGTCTTATTTGCCCATTTCTGACGATGCTTTATATAATTGAACAGTGGCTACTTAATTATGATGGTTTCTACATGAGCTGTGGGGATATTTGATTCCACAATATTTGTGCCTGCGAGAAAATCTTTAGGGGTTTATGATCTAAAGTGGATTATACTTTCCAAAACCCCTACACCAGGAAACTTGTTAAAGGGAACCTGTCACCTCTGAAAACGTAGGTAAAGGGGTTAGCCTGGAGGTAAATACTGTAGAATTAAAATGTTGATTTAGGCCTCCTTCAGACGTCCCTGGTATCCGTTTTTTTCACGCATTATAACCTATGGTGATCTTCACATGTCCGTGTTTCTACATGCACCATGTGTCCATGCAAAATACATGGAGACACAGGGCTGGACAGATCATTGGTGCAGCTGCACCGTTGCACAAGCTATAAGGGGGTACGTTTCTACCTTCAAAACAAGTGGAATTGGGCATTATAATAAGGCTTTGGCCCTTATGATGTTATTGCTCAGAGGCACTTTTCTGTCTGTGTCCGTCAGTATGGAGACGTCCATTTTTTTTTTCCAGCAGCACAAATGTTACGGCCCAATACAAGGCTATTTGTCCATGAAAACCACGTACAATACATGAATAGCATCCACGTGTTTTAACATTGCATATTATGAGAGAAGCTTTGTAATTTATTTAGTTAATGATTCATCAGTGCAAAACACTGACACATGGATGGTAAAAATGGACACACACTGATCCAAAACACTTCTGACACGGCACCATATTTTTTTCCTGTTCGTGTTTTTCTTCAATGAGTGATTTTCTCATATGAAAAAAATAAATACATGACAAAGTGTCTCATACCCAATGTAATGTTAAAAACATTGCATCGTGTGCGGTCTGATTTTTCACAGACCCATAGACTTAGGCGGGGTTTGCACACTACGACATCGCAGGCCGATGCTGCGATGCCGAGTGTGATAGTCCCCGCCCCCGTCGCAGCAGCGATATGTGGTGATAGCTGGCGTAGCGAAAATTATCGCTACGCCAGCTTCACACACACACTCACCTGCCGTGCGACGTCCCTGTGGCCGGCGACCCGCCTCCTTGTTAAGGGGGCGGGTCGTGCGGCGTCATTGTGACGTCACACGGCAGGCGGCCAATCGGAGCGGAGGGGCGGAGATGAGCAGGATGTAAACATCCTGCCCACCTCCTTCCTTCCGCATATCCTACGGAAGCCGCAGTGAGGCCGGTAGGAGACGTTCCTCGCTCCTGCGACTTCACACACAGCGATGTGTGCTGCCGCAGGAGCGAGGAACAACATCGGACCATTGCATCGGCGTAATTATGAATTACGCCGACGCTATACCGATGATACGATTACGACGCTTTTGCGCTCGTTAATCGTATCATCCAGCCTTTACACACTGCGATGTCGCATGCGATGCCGGAAGTGCGTCATTTTCAATTTGACCCCACCGACATCGCACCTGCGATGTCGCAGTGTGCAAAGTGCCCCTTACAATTGATCTGTGTCTCGGACCAAAAGTGGACATCTGTCCGTGAGATATAGAAACATATTACAAATATACAGTATAGGCCTTCATTATGTACATTTATTAAGAGATTCCCTTTGTAGAATCTGTGCTATGAGACAAATGGCTATATGACAACATGTATTACTGTTCTATAATTTTCAGCCAGGAGCTGCTTTTTATCATGCCATGAAGTAATAGTGCGCTCAATGAGCCTCTTGTCAGAGATGTCTGCACTCATCAGGACTGTCTTGTTGATCTCTAGTCCTGTGTATGATCATCCACAGTTAGGCGTTCTTTTGTTATATATCGGCACACTGTCTCTTTGCTGGCAGTCACTGCATATCTTACTCATGCAGTGTCGTTTCCCTCTGGGTCAAGATCCTGAAGTATTAATGAAGCATCCTGTCATGTCCTTCTATATCTCCACCAATCAACATGTGCTGCCTTCTGCCACCAAGAAATGCAATTGAATCTCTCTTGCCCTGAAGAGAAATGTAGAGATGAGTTTTTACTGTATTTGGCATTGCTGTACAGAAAGTCAGTGCTTGTCTGGATTTTTTTTCTTTACAATACATTGTATTTTATATGTACAGCTTGTGTTTGTGAAAGATCAAGTTCTAACAAGGGCCATATTGATAGTATATTCATCTTATTGAGATTCAGGTGGACTCGATGATTCTGGGAAACTTGTTTCCAGTACAGATTTATATACAGTGTGCCCACCCATATCCTGTCCACCGCCATTAACTTGAGAACGGCAGCAGCTATAGGCATAGAAGTGGTGTCTAGGTATAGTAAAGTAGCCATGTGTTACACAATGAAACCACCTATTGCGCCACCTGGTGAAAACAACGGAGTTAGCATTTTTATCTCGAAAACGGAACGAGATAGAGAAAAAAAGTGAGTTAAAAAATTGTAGGGCATCATCAATTCAATATGATTCAACACCTTGCATACAGAAATGCTATGATATGAAACCCATGACTCCCAAACATTGAATGCTGGTCACGCATATGGCGCTCATTTAACTTTGATGCTCAAAGTGGCCACCGTCAGCTGTAATGCACATCTGGACTCTAAACAGCATACTATATCTTGCTGCATGTTGTGCAATATGGTAGGTGACATGTTTGCACAAGCATCTGTGATACGTCGTCGTAGGTCCTGCAATGTTGGTGGAGGGGTCGCATACACCTGCTGTTTGATGTGACCTCACAGAAAGAAGTCCAATGGGGTCAGGTCAGGTGAGCGTGGAGGCCACTCCACGCAGCTACCATACCCAAGGTCTCCATGAGGTATCGCTTCACGTCCGCAGCCTTGTGAGTTTTACACGTTGTAATCATAGCATTTCTGTATGCAAGGTGTCGATTCGTATTGAATTGATGATGCCCTACAACTTTGTAATTCACTTTTTTTCTCTATCTTGTTCCGTTTTCGAGATAAAAATGCTAACTCCGTTGTTTTCCATTAGGTGGCGCTATAGGTGTTTTCATTGCGTAGCGCATGGCTACTTTACTATACCTAGACACCACTTCTGTGCCTATAGCTACCGCTATTCTCATGTTAATGGCACACACCGTATACAGGATCGATCAAAAGTTTTGATTTTTTTTTAAAGTGTGATTATTTCTGTCTGGTTGTTGTGATGACATTTTCCTGGCAATTATAGTAAACTGGAAGCAAATGGCTGTTAGCTCTAAGGATGAAAAATTGTGTTTATCGTTGTTTTATCCCTTTATGTGTTAGTTTTCCACATTTTCCGGGAAAAATGTTTTGCCTATTTTGTCATAGGTAGTCTAATTTTGCCTAATTTTTTGTTTTTTGCAAAACACATTGCAAAGACTAAAGGCCGCTTTACACGCTGCGATATCGGTACCGATATCGCTAGCGTGGGTACCCGCCCCCATCTGTTGTGCGACACAGGCAAATCGCTGCCCGTGCCGCACAACATCGCCCAGACCTGTCACACATACTTACCTGCCCGGCGACGTCGCTGTGACCAGCGATCCGCCTCCTTTCTAAGGGGGGATTCGTTCAGCGTCACAGCAGCGTCACTGAACCGCCGCCCAATAGAAGCGGAGGGGCGGAGATGAGCGGGACGTAACATCCCGCCCACCTCCTTCCTTCCACATAGCGGCCGGGAGGCAGGTAAGGAGAGTTTCCTCGTTCCTGCGGTGTCACACGGAGCGATGTGTGCTGCCGCAGGAATGAGGAACAACTTCGTTACTGTTGCAGTAACGATTTTTCAGAATGGACCCCCATATCACCGATGAGCGATTTTGCACGTTTTTGCAACGATGCAAAATCGCTCATAGGTGTCACACGCAACGGCATCGCTAATGCGGCCGGATGTGTGTCACCAATTCCGTGACCCCAACGAGTTCGTATTAGCGATGTCGCAGCGTGTAAAGCCCCCTTTAGCCAAATTTATCACCAGGTGTCCGGAAGCTTATTATTCTGAGAGTGAAATCAAACAAAAGCCAAAAAGAGGTAGATATGTCATTTATGCTCTATAATTTTTACTATCGTAGTGTACGTTTGACGACGGTCAAATTTTGCTAGTGGGATTAAAGAATCTCACTAGCAAAATTTGAAGGCTGTATTTTTTCATACATATGGAATTTAACTGTTCTCAGAGTTAAGTGTCACATATAACAAAGAAAGAAAAAGATTATGGAACAACTGACAGCCTAGCAGTGGACAACCACGGAAAACCTCCTCCAAAGTTGATCACATTATTAAGAAAAAGTCTGTATCTGATGTCCATAAAAGTGCTGTACAGATTTTGCACGAAATGAACTAAGAAAATTGGGTTAAAGTGAGTCGCCAAACTGTGGTGTGACGGCTAAAAGCAGTAGGTTTAAATGCACGAGTTCCAGTCAACCACTATATTTACTGCCAAATTTGTAAACCTAATGATGTAAAGTACCAAACACCTACAGTGAAACATGGTGGTGACCAGGGGTGAGATTCAAATTTTTAACAACAGGTTCTCTCTAAACACTGCACATTTTAAAACCACGCCCCATTCTGTAACCACACCCATTTTGTTAGCCACACCCATTTTTACGCACTTTCCTCAACCACAAAATACAAGTAATTAATGAAAACTTTCCCCTTCTTACTCTTCCTAGACCTTCACTTTCCTATCAAGTACCAGTTGTTTCAGTCACTGTCAGTCACTTATTTACTTGGCATATTGTATGAATGTTTTTCTACAATGTTTGAAAATTATTACTAAAGAAACCCTGCTCAAATTGGAACGGACAACCTTTCCTATACAGACCCCATCCCATACAGACCCCATCCCATACAGGCTTCCACTCCCATGCAGACCTCCACTCCCATGCAGGCTCCCACCCCATGCGGCTTCCACTTCTATGAAGGCTCCCACCCCATGCAGGCTCCCATCCAGTGTGGCCTCCTCTTCCCTGCAGGCTCCCATCCTGTGTGGCCTCCTCTGCCCTCCGGGTTCCCATCCAGTGTGGCCTCCTCTTCTCCCAACCCGTGCTCTATTGTAGGGGAGCAGTGTCATGCTCTGTACACCATGAGATCAGGTTTGTCTATGTGATATTACTAATGGGGTGGCTGTACTGATGATGCTATGCATATAATGCTATGATACAACGAAATTGATCATTGGTGAATTTTATGGTAATAATGTAAAAAGTGTTATATTGATTACCACCATCTTTAATTATAACCCCCATATGTACAATTGAGTATAATTTCATGGTTAATTGGAATATGACCTGCTCTCCATGCCAAGTGGTTTTATAATGTTTTTTAATCTTGTCTTTTGTGATTTTTGTTTTTAATCTGTCATTAATAAAAACTCATGAATTGATAAGATATGGTGTATTTATTGGGATATTGAGTTTGGAAAAGTCCCACCCCATGCGGCCTTCATTTCCTTGCAGGCTCCCATCCCATGCAGGCTCCCATCCCGTGTGGTCTCCCATCCCGTGTGGTCTCCCACCCCTTTTGGCCTCCTCTCCCCTGCAGGCTCCCATCCCGTGTGGCATCCTATCCCCTGCAGGCTCCCTTCCTGTGTGGCCTCCTCTCCCCTGCAGGCTCTCATCCCGTGTGGCCTCCTCTCCCCTGCAGGCTCCCATCCCTTGTGGCCCCCTCTCCTCTGCAGAGTCAGTGTGGCCTCCTGCCCTGCAGAGTTGCATCTTCGGCTCACAAAGCGCTTACCTGCTCCAAGTGCCAGCGGCCTCTCCTCCGTCATCCTCCGTGGCACTCTGCATACTGACACTGACAGGCGGCAGCATGGCGAGGTAATCTCACCACACTGCCGTAACTTCTGCAGCGTCATCACACCCCCGGATGCCGGGTCAGAGAGCAAACTGGCTCCACTGAACCAATACAAATGAATAAAGGGAACCGGGTCGCGACGCCAATTCTTGCCGGTTCAACGAACCGGCTGTTATTTTAACAACCGGTTCGCCCGACCCGGCTGAATCCCCCCTCTGGTGGTGGCAATGTCATGGTTTGGGGCTGTTTTTCTGCATCTGTCATTGGCCCTGCATAGAATTGATGGGAATATGATTGCTACCATGTACAAGGATATACTGGCAAATGTAATGCTGTTGCTTGGTAAAAACAAAAGCAAACAGGGGCTAAAAATTCCAGCAAGATAATGATCCTAAGCAAACATCCAATTTCGTAAAAAAATGGTGAGCAAAGAAATATGTGCTCCTGTTGCAATGGCCAAACCAATCACCTGAATTAAACCCTATATGGGCCCCAACTCATCACCCTTTGGGATGAGTTAGGGTGACAAGTTGGGGCCTGTACCCATTGCAATAAAGATGAATTGTTTGCAGATTTGCAAATGGAAAGGAGCAAGATCCCTCAAGATGTCTTGATTACTCTAGTGGCTTCAATGCCCTGTCAATGTGCTGCAGTAATTAAAGCATGAGGTTATGGTATAAAATACTAAGTTATGGCATTGTAAACAATGAATTACTCTCTGTTGTGATCAATAAACAGTATATGCAAAACATTTGGCAGTGAGCTTTCTTTAATGAAATGATCATACCTATATTCAAAAGCATTTTGGTTAAAATTAAGGTCTTGCATGATGACAACTTCATGCACTGCCAATGCATCACCAGGAAAATGGCATCACAACAACCAGATAAAAGTACAAAGGGCTGCTGCTAAGTCTTTGACTGTGATCTTTTTTTTGTTTCTATGGTAACGAATGTTACATCACATGAAAGCCTTATGTGTCTAATATAGGTTTTCAAAATTTTGTGTTTGTTGCTTATGGCAACAGCGATCGTGAAAACAAAATGGTGGAGTCTAATGCGATATTCCCAGCAGCTGAGAGCAGAGGTGTAGTGATGGGCAAACCCGAACTGTAATAGTGTTCATGCACACGGTCCCGAACACGAGTTTTCTTGGGAAACTCGTGTTGCAGTTCGAGTGCAGTTCAGGTCCAGGAGCAAAAAAGCACATTAGTAAAAAAAACATTATGGTTATACTTACAGGTCCCGCGACGCATTCTGCAGGCCTGCTCAGCCGCTGTCTCCCAGCTTGATCATTAACTTCCGGTGGTATTCACTGCACTGCTCTTCACTCGGCAGTTTTTGGCTTTTTTTTGGCCTTTTGGTGATGTCAGGGTTCACTCGAGTCCATGAGCCATGGACTCAATTGAACTTTTACTGTCACTGTGCGAGTCTCGCATCGGTATCACCAGGCACGTCGCACACTCATCTGACAGGAGTGGTTCGGCTGCATGTATTTTCATGCAGCTGAAGCGCTCCTGTCAGGAGACTGTGCGTCATGCCGGCTAATACCGATGCGAGACTCGCAGGAGTCATACGCAAGTGGAATCATACCCTCACTGTCAGCCTGGTTTTTGCTATGTAGAGACTCTCATCTTTACAGAGAGATGAAGTAGAGCTGACATTGCTCTCCCTGCTTCTTGCTATGTATAGACGCTTGTATAGACTCTCTGTATAGCCGCTGACATTGCTCTCCTTGTGGACTAAGTCAGACTAAGGATTTTTTCGTATAATAAAGATGGAGTCTCTAGATTTTTTTTTTTGCTTTATTTTTTTTTTAAAAAATTCTGTTGTGTTTTAATTTGTCGTGACACCATGAATTTAGGGCTTAGTACCAGCTGAGAATACAAAGCTGGTATTAACCTCTTCGTTACCCAGGGTGCCACCACCATCAGGGCCACTGGCCGAACCAGGTAAAGCGCCTGGAAATGGCGCTAAGAAACAATGCACCATTTCCAGGGGCGGTGGCAGGCTGTGGTTTTTAGAATGGGGGGCCCAGAACACTTGGGCCTTACCATGCTGAGAATCCCAGCCCCAAGCTGCCTGATTTTACCTGACTGGCGATCAAAATATGGCGGGAGCCCACAGATTTTTTTAATTATTTTTTTTAAATAAAAAAAAAATGGCTTGCTGTATTTTGATTGTCAGGCAAGGTAAAGCCAAGCAGCTGGGCATGGCAGCCTGTAAACATCCGCTTTATCTGCGCTGAGAATCAAAAATACCTTGGAGCACTTAGTCATTTTTTAAAATTATTTATTTTTATGCTACTTTATGTGTGAGGGACCCAACAGCCAATCTCAGACACTGTCACGCAGAATGGACGTTTGTGATTGGCTGTTGGAGTAACCTGGAATCTGCCCATGTATTCTAGAGGCTAGAATGTATGGGCTGGTTTCAGGTTACTCCAGCATCCAATCACAGACACCCACTCTGTGACAGCATCTGTGATTGTCTGTTATTTTAACAGTAAAATATAACAACACAGAGAAAAAAAAATATTTTATTAGAAATAAAATAGAAGATATTTTTGGACTCCATCTTCCTTACCCAAAATCACCCTCCGACATAGTCCAAAGGTGGGAGAGCATCTTCAGCTCTGCTACATCTGTGCGAGGAGACAAACACAGGTCTGCTCACACAGACTCAGCTGAGAGCCGTCAGAAACTTCACCCAAGTGTATAGCTGAGGCCGGTCAGCTGTGCCCCTG